>NC_142043.1:25246779-25550760 GCF_982192425.1 Myodes glareolus | reverse complement strand
CTCCTTTGTTTTTTCATTCATTCATTTCTTTCTTCATTTCTTTGTTTCTTCCTTCCTTTATGTCTTCCTTTAATTCAATTTCATGATTTCTCTTAATTATTTGTTGATAATACATCAATGTATGAACATACATTGACATAAATGTACAAATACAATCTGCTCAGTACGTATAACATTATTTATAAGTATCTTTTAAGGACTGACCATTTGATAATAGATAAGCAATTAGTGTATACTCTTCCCTGAAGCAGAATATGTCTTCTCCTCAATCTCCACGTTCCACTGTCCATGCTAGAATGTCGACTGCTATTATCCTTGTTCAGTTCACGTTTAGTCAGTCACACTTTATGGACATAGCTTCTGACATTCTTAGGAAACACAGTCTCACAGCAAATTTAGTTGACTCTTAAATAATTTCTACCACCTACCCTTCAGTGTTCTATGGGCTTTAAGGGATGACGAAGATATAATTGTCTTTCAAAACTCTGAATTTCAATTGGTTGTGGTTTTCTATAATGGTCTCCATATACTGCAAATAAAAGTTTTCTTGAAGGATGAAAGCTAATCATGTGGTTACAAGGTAAAAGTCATACCTGTGGGGCCTGATAAACTGCAACTCCTAAAATCAAACAATGCAGTGCTGTGCATGATATAAATGTAAGAAAGGACCTCCTGAATGGGATTATGTTTTCACAATCTATAAGGCCAAAGATACAGTAACTAATCAACAGGATAGAATAAAGAAACAAGGCTAGATGTTTATAATGTTATAAATCTATACACTTTCAGAAGAATTAAATGCAAATTAATGAAAAAGAAAGTTTTCAGCAAATGTCTCACAATTAATTATGGATATCTACATGAGGCATAATGAAAAAGAAAGAGAGAGAGATGGAGGGAGGGAGTTAGGAGGGAGGGTAGGAGAGAGGAAGGAAGGAGTAAGGAAGAAAGGAAGGAAGAAAGGGAGGGAGGGAGGAAGGGAGGGAGGGAGGGAGGGAGGGAGGGAGGGAGGGAGGGAGGGAGGAAGAAACACTAGACACAAATATTCTACACTCCACAAAGTATCAGTTCAAACTGGATTGTGGACCTAAATCTAAAATATAAAACTATTAAAGCTAAAGAAGTTAATATTATAGTAAAACCTAGATGAAGTTGAACATGCAATCAGTTGCTGCAGTCCCAGCCCTCTAGAGGCATCGGGTGTATGACAGCTATTTTAACACTAGCATGGATTGAGTGGAGAGGTCATATCTTAAGCCAAATTCAAAATGTAAAAATCTTGGATGAGGTGATGATATTTCAGAAGTATCAGACTCTCTTTCATAAAACATTACTATTTGTTAGGCTGTTCTTCATCAGAAAAAGAAGACAAGAATCTGTTAGATCATATTTGAATTTTTAAAGAAAATATCTTGTAGAGAATTATCCTGCACCAATGAATATCTCCAAAGAATATGTAGAGATACTCAATAAAAATGTGACAAAACAGTCTACATTGTAAGTCACAAAGGATGAACTGGACGCAATGCAAAAGCAGCAGAAACAAATCAAAACAGCAGTTCTAGAAGACTGTGTTCCAGCCATTTTCCAACCATGGATCAGATCTAGAAACCATGTTCTTTAGGACATATACAACGGATCTTAAAATACATGTCTAGCTGTCTATTAGTTACCATTTCTCACTGTTGTGGCAAAATGCCTGGCAATGTAGGTAAGGTATATTTGGCTCAATGTTTAAGAAATGATACAGTCTATCATGGAAAGATGTCATACTACATGGTTCATTGTGTGAGAAACTGCCACTCTGTCTTACAAAGTGACTTCAATATTTTTTCCAATGATAACATGACAACTGAATATTCTAGCCAGCATTTTGCATCGTTAGTGTGACATAACTTGTCTAATGGCATAGGCATTCAGGAAGTAAATAGAGAAAAATATTTGTGTTTATATTTCTACTTTCCTCCATTTTCTTCAATCAGTGGACTCAGCACATTCATGTGGCTCTTGCTTTCCCATTTGCCTCTCTGGAAACACTCTGATGGGTACCACAGGAGTGTTCCTCTTAGGTGACTCCAAATCCTGTCAAATTGACAGTAATGATGATCACATTTTAACCCCACATGTGGAATTACAGCTACTTTATTTGTATTTATACAAATTCAATGCAAGTAAGGTGAATTTAAGTCAATGCTGTATTAAATATATAAATGTGTGATACATTCAGACAATGGCATATGGTTCATCTCTAGAAGAAAATAAGCTATCACATCATGAAAAGACAGAGGAAGCTTAAATTATGATTAATAAGCAAACTGAAATATTTTGAAAGACTACAACCTCTTCCAGCCAATTAATGAAAATTAATGGAAAAGATATATTTTAACAATAACCCTATTTCACTCAGCTAAAGCAAATGAGAATTGGCTTTCTCACACATAGAGTTTTTCTCCTTTTCTTATAATAATAGTATTTAATACATTATGAAAAGAAAATGGGAAATTTCTTATAAGTATTAGGGTGATCAAATTCCTGTTTTAGTATTAAGAAATAAAAAATATGATAAGTAAATAAGACTAAGGAAGAGTAAATCTATCCCTAATTCTAGGTGCCTGGAAATACAGGGAAAACTTACACTTCTTGGGAGTTGGTGTATGTGTGTGACTATCTTTCAAAGTTGAAACTAAAAGAAATTGTCCTAAAAATTTATATTTATATTTAAATGTTATTAATCCTAATAAAACATGATTTTAAAAAATAATTTTATTTAAAAATAAAAAGGAGAAGCTGGAAAGATGGCTCAACCGTTAAGGTTACTTCCTGCAGAAGACCCATGCTCATTTCCTAGCATGAGCAAGTGGTTCATTGCCCCTTATAACTCTGTTTCTGTGGAACCTGTTACCTTCTTCTGGCTTTGCATGTACTCAATGTGCATAGTACACACACAGAAAATCAGGCACAGAAACATACACATAAAACAAATTAAACAGATCTAAAATATTGTGTGTGTGTGTGTGTGTGTGTGTGTGTGTGTGTGTGTGTGTGTGTGTGAAAAATATTTTGCTAAGAACATAATACTTTTGGGGAACAAGTGCAAACAAATTTCATCCCACTAACATTTTACATTCACTGCTTCAGTCTCAATGGCTGTTGCGTTTATGAGAAAAAGTGAGAAGTGAGCACATGAACTCGTTCAGTGCTGTGTCTCTCTGTGTCCTCTCTGGTCCTTTGTTTGCTGTATAATAAGAATAGTGTTTTCTTTGGTAAAACTCCAATCATCTGCACAAATAAAATTTTATCTTGATATTTCCTCCAAAATTAGCTCTTGTTATTACCTTTTGCTTTCAGCAATAATCAGCAAAGTCTGCTCCAAACTGGTTTCCAGTAACTTGCTATGGAAGAGAGATCATTTCATTTTCAAAACAGAAGTTGAGAGGATTAAAGATGGCAGGTTCAGAGTGTAAAATCTGAGAAAAATCGCTCAATCACATATCTTATGGAGGAATAATGATTAAAAGAATTTCCTCCTAGACACCGATACAATTTAGGAAAGAATTGCCTGGAACGCCTACAAAGTGCATAGCATACAATTGTGTCAAAGGAGATTTGTTACAAAATGTCACTGCATCATTTATAGCATAACTCCTATTTACATACTGGTTGAAGAGCAAAAGAAATAAAGCAGTCATAAATGTATTGATGTTATTAAATGTATTAAAGTTATAATATTGATATGTAGGGTCAAATGAAATTCTTTTCTTTACCGTTATTATATAAACCACACTAAAATTCTCAACAATTGGCAAAAAAAATCCAATTTAAATTTCTACCCATAATGATCAAATTACATATAGATGGTAGAATAGCATAATATATTTCAACATCGACCTTCATATATCAGACATGGACATTTTCAAGAGCATTGTGCCTATGAGCTATGAACTTCACCAGGAGTAAAATTCTTTTCTTATAAATCCTGGGAGCGGAGGTATTATTTCAGAATACAGCTCAGTAAAGTGCTGTGTTTCCAGACGCAAGGAAGGATGAATGTTGGCTTTCCCTACTATATGCTTAAACTCAATACATCAATGCTCACTATGCCAAAAAATGTTTCCCATACCTTGAACCTGTATGTCACCAATCACTGCTTTGCATAAGTTGGTAAGACCTTGTATTGGGCTCTTTGCATTTGAGTCAAATGATAACAAGTTATCTATTAAACAAAGTACATTCATTAGTAAATTTTCATGAGGGATATATGTCTGTAATTTTCTTTCATAGTTGAGTGTTTGTATAGTTTGTGTGGCTTGGGTATCAGGGTAAGTGAAGCTTCAAACAAACAATTTTTAATGAAAACTGCTTTAAGTCATATATTCTGTATGTGTCTGTCTGTCTACCTATCATATCAGAAAATCTTTCTATTTATGACTATTTTCTCTAAAAACAAACTTACTCCCTTAATAATTCTTTGCAGATCAAATTACATGGAAACAATGTAGTTGGCAACATGCAAATTGTTTACAAGTAATTTATTTATAATAGAAAGGTCAGAGGGTAGTCTGGCATTTTCTAGTACTAGCAATCGTCTATTCAAATATAAATATATAAATTCTGAGACAAAGTGGAAATGGTGAGACTAGGGGTCATAGTACACAAGTTTAATGATTCTATTTTATCAGTTTCTGTTTACTTACATGTTAATGTTCTGCTTGTGTTCTAAACTTATACTCTTCATGGCACCTTGGTTTTTTGCTGCTTTCTACAAATCCACATTTATAAAATGCAATTTTCTAAGATCTGGGTTATGTAGATATTTCCCTGAGAAATACCTTTCGAAAATAATGCATTATTGTCAAAAGAGTTTGATACGGCTTAACACAGCATCAACTCATAAAGATTCAAAATATTTAATTCTATATTCATAGCTCTGAGAAAAAATATGAGAGATATTGTGATTTTTTCCATTGTTTTCTGAACCTTAGTTGGAGCTTGTTTAGAAAGATAATTTCATACAGTTCAAAGAAAGGGCAGTGTAAAAAGAAGAAAAAGGTGAATTAAGATAATTATACATACTCAACAGATAATAAAGGCTTCTCAAGAAATGGATGAAGATGCTGTGTTTAAATAAAAATTTTCAAAAATTATTTTCATCATAAGAAATGTTCCCTCAAAATTTATAAAATGTTCTCTTGAATTATTTTAAGCATTAATTAGAGTGAGCTTTGTGTTCATGGTTTCCAGATTAAAACTAAAGTAACCAGTATTCAAATCCTAGCCCTATTACCAACGGATCAGCTAGTTCTACTCTCAATTTCTAAATATATAAAATGATGAATAATATCTGCCATTGGGAATATGTATAGTATATAGTACACATATATTTAAAGGCCCAAGTTTATTTGGTGAATATTTAGTGACTACTAGGTAATTACTTAGCTTATACTTTGAAAGATCACTGCTTTTTTAAAAAAAAAAAGTAGTGAAAATAATTTTTATTAAAAAGAAACCAAAATGAGCCTTGATTTCATGGTAAGTATAAGCTCAGCTTAGGGCCCATATAACTTGCTTCACAAAAGAACATTAAATGGGACAAATCTTATAACAAGTTTTCTTATGAGAAGGAAATAAAATAAATCAGAAAAATTACAAGTTTGGTGAGTATGATCCAACAGTAATCTTAAAAACATTAAATTTCTCTCCATAATTTTTATTTGAGCCTTTTTAACAGATATAGTAGAATAAAACCTCTATGTCAGAGGTCCAGTGAGCAAAATTAATGAGGAATGATAGGCTACCTGTGGATACCTTAACCTGTGATTAAACCACATTCTCACTTTATATTTTTCCAGAACAACTTCATATCATCCATAGTTACAAGTTTCATGTTTTCTTTAGATGTACAATGCATTGCTGGAATTGGACTTTGTCATCATTGTTCAATAGTTTGCTTTGGTTTTCACATCTTAGGTCCATAGGCTCATCTTTTATTAGAGAATTGGACTAACCCATCATAAACTATTATCTAACCTTTTTATTGTCAAACAAAACAAATAAAGGATTAAAAAAATAAACAACAAATTATTTAAAAAAACAAAAAAAGGAAACTCCATTTATTTTAATGAAGGGAGATAAATAGAAGAGTAGAAGGGAAGAGGAGAAGAAGAAAGTTAGTTTTGTTAAACTGAGAAAAATGCTAAAGTACATAAATGTGCATCTTTTAAATGATATATATTTAAAATGTTCCAAGTAATTCATACTTATTTGGGATGGGGAAAACTGAATGAGTGAGACATGTGATTATTTGTTGAACAATAAGATCTGACTATGGAAAACTTTATATGAAGTACTCAACTTTGGAAGCATATTGTAAATTTCTACATTATTTTTTATTTGAAATGCCAGCTAATAAATTCACATATAAGGTAGTAGATAAGATGAACTTTCTACTTTAAAGAACTCCTTTCCAGTATTTCCATATAACATGTAATTTCCTCTGAAATGATTTTATATGAAAGTTGTTTCACAGCTGATCACCCATCTCCCTCTGAGAAAATTATTTGGAAATTTCAAAGCTGGGTTTAGGCCTAGAATTGCATCAGTGGGGGCAGCAGTGGGGTTTATAATGGCTTGTTCCTTGTTTGGAGACCTCCCAGGTGTCTTTGACTCTGCCTGATCCAGTGTTTCATTTGGTTTTATAGATCACTGAGGGCTCCACAGCACTTTGATCACCGAGTGTAACTTCTGAATTCTAGTCTAATATGCTTTTTTCTCAATAATATAAACAGCAACAGTGCATTAGTTTCTTGTACAGTTCCAAGGTCAATCCTTGTTAGCATTGGGAAAACTATTTGTCTGAATAAATAAATCTAGAATTAGTTGGATTAGTTTTGATAAGAGAATTGAATTGCTACTTTTTATCTCTAATGCCTTTGCCCGTTTTGAACTGTTGCCCATTCTTTGTTTTGTTTATAAATAGTTTACACTTCCTTAGTGAAACTAAATCCTTAGGTTGATTTAGATTACACTTTTATGATGTACTTTAATGAAAAACATCTGCTTCATAATATATTCACAACCACCAAAAGTGTAAAGGAAATTGTTAAGTTTCTTTTATTTCTGACTCATTACCTTGATGAAAGCAGTTATGTAAAGAGCTGGGAGGAATGCCTTACAAAACATTCAGTGCCTGGGAAAGTTGAAGCAATGAAACCAGTAGTAAACAAGAGACTTGCTTGCACAATAGCACTTAGGTGTATTATTCATCACTTTCCTTCTTAGTTCAATGTCAAGAGCAGTTCAGAATTGGCTGCTCTACTTTTACCTACTCTTTTGTGTACGCTATGGAATAATAAAGCATTTATCACTTCTGGCATGATGGTTCCTTAGGTAACAGAGAAAAGAGTATAGGGCTCCTAGGTAAAAATATCTTTCCTAAATTCCAAATCCAATGCATCTCTGTTTGATACTTATTAGAATTTTACCCATATTTTGAATCAGTAATATTTCATTGGGACATTCAGCTAAAGTTAGATTGCTAAAGTATGCCTAATGAAGCTCATGATAACCTAATAAGTGTTTATGTCTCCATCTCTATCTTTCCTTGCTTTTTACCACTCTGGGCATCTGTTAGCAAAAACTAGTTAATTGTGAATCCACAGATAAAATGTGTTATTAACAAAAATAATATTATATTTGAAAATTTAACTTTAACATATGTGTATATTCAACACATATACAAATGATTATCAACAGCTACAATTCTTCAAGGAAATCACAAGTGTATTTTTCTGTATCTAGCTTGTACATAGAACAAGTGAAAGTAAAAACATCCTACAAGTATATATAATTCTAGTCCCTGGCTATTGTAGTATAATTTATAAATAACTTCCCTTCTTTGTTTCAGTGCTAAAGATTAAAGTTAGGGCTCTTCTTATGGTCCCATGGGTTGTATAGCCAGTTTTCTCTTCTATATGCTTAGCAGACCAATGGTGAATAAAGAAACTGCCTTGGCCTGTTGATAGGACAGAACTAGGGAGTCTGAATTAAACTGAATGCTGTGAGAAAGAAGGCAGAGTCAGGGAGAAACCATGTTGCTCTGCCCAACACAGACACCGGAAATTTACCCGGTAAGCCAGACTCCTGGCGATACACAGATTAATGGAGATGGGTTAAATTAAGATGTAAGAGCCAATAAGAAACTAGAGTTAATGGGGCAAGCAAAGATTTAAATAAGATGGTTTCTGTGTAATTATTTCGGGTCTGAGCTGCCAGACAGCCAACAAACAAACTAACAGCCTCCCTCCCCACAATAGTAGTGAAAGCAGGATTTATTCCAACAGCTTTAACTGGCTTCTGTGGAGCCTGTTATCTTTGGATGGGTACTTTGTTTGGCCCAGAAATAGTAGGGAGGGACTTGAACTTTCCCATCTATTGCCTTGTCAATGACATATACTCTGACATCATTTATTTTCTGTCTAGAAAAACTAACTTATCCATCTGTTGATTGCTTTTTGAATAAATATACTCAGTAATTTTAGTTTTTTAAATTACATTTTGAATCCTTGATTGATGTTTTATTTTCCATAAATAAAATATGTTTATATATCCTTTCAGGAGTTTTGTACCTTCTTTGTATTTTCCTCTTTTCATCAATATGAACTTAGTCAATTATATCACTTAATATGAAATATCATTTTATATTTTTTATCAATTTACACTTATCAATTTATTTTTCTACTTGCTAATATATAGATATAGATGTGTGTTTATGCATGTATACACATATTATGAAATTATACCTTTTTTAATATTCTTCAAATGTTTCTATTTATTACAAAGTAAAACAAAAATTTCTACTCTGAAAATTTATAAACTAATTAGTTTAATTTTCTTCTAAATTTTTCTCTCCACAATCAAAGATAGTGTACTTCACACAGATCATGTGTTTCAGGTAGGTATGTCTGTCATCAAGCCAAATAAACATTCTTTGCAGCTAAATCAAATCACAGCCCCACCCTCCTCTGTGTGATTGTGCAGACATAATGTGACCAGACACAACGATGGCCCCATGCTCCTGCCATCAAAGCTTCCCCAACATGATGGGCTGTATACTAAATTGTGAGCAAAGGGGTCTGGAAAGATGGCTCAGTGGTTACAAGAACTGGATGTTCTTCCAGAGGTCCTGAGTTCAATTCCCAACAACCAAGTGTTGGTTCACAACCATCTGTATGAGATCTGGTACCCTCTTCTGGCATGTGGGAGTAATGAAGGAAGAATGATTTATACATAATAAATAAATTTTTGAAAAAAACTGTGAGCCAAGAAAACTTCTCCTTCCTTAAGTTGCTCTCTGCAAGGTGTTTGATCATGGTAATGAGCCAAGAAAATCAACATCTAGGTTCTCCTTCATGCAACTCTTCATTCTAATGACCCTGGATTTGGCTTTTTTAAAATTGAGTATGCACATTACTATGTACTACCTACTTCTGTGTTCATTCTTTTTTTTATTGATTTTTGTTGAGCTCTACATTTTTTCTCTTCTACCCTCCCTGCTTTTCCCCTACCCTTCAACCATCTCCAAAGGCCCCCATGCTCCCAATTTACTCAGGAGATTTTGTCTTTTTCTACTACTCATGTAGATTAGATCCATATAAGTCTCTCTTAGGGTCCTCATCATTGTCTAGGTTCTCTGGGATTGTGATTTGTGGGCTGGTTTTCTTTGCTTTGTGTTTACAAATCACTTATGAATGAATATATGTGATAATTGTCTTTCTGAATCTGGGTTAGCTCACTCAATGAAGCTTTCTAGCTTCATCCATTTTCCTTATTCATTCTTTGGTCAAGAGGCATTTAGATTGTTTCCATGTTCTGGCTATGACAAACAATGTTGCTATGAACATTGTTGAGCACATGTCCTTGTGGCATGATTGAGCATCCTTTGAATATATACAAAAAGGTAGTATTAATGGCTCCTGAGGAAGGCTGTTTCCTAATTTTCTGAGAAATCACCAAACTGACATCCAAAGGGACCGTATCAGCTTGCATTCCCACCAACAATGAAGAAGTATTCCCTTTACCCCACAATCTCTCCAGTATAAGTTGTCATCAGTGTTTTTGATCTTGGCCATTGTTACAGGTGTAAGATGGAATCTCAGTGTTGCTTTGATTTGCATTTCTCTGATGACTACAGATGTTGAACATTTCCTTAACTGTCTTTCAGCCATTTTAGATTCCTCTGTTGAGAGTTCTTTGTTTAGTTCTATACTCTATTTTTATTGGATTATTTATTCTTTTGATAACCAATTTCTTGAGTTCTTTGTATATTTTGGAGATCAGATATTTATTAGACCTCTGTCTAATAAATTTTAAGAACTGCCGTATTTTGTTTGAGTGTTTTTGGAGAAGATGCATCTTTGTTGACAACTTTTTTCATAAACACGAGGTGCATAGAAACAGGAGATTTGTCACAGAATCTTATTAGTTTATTTGTATAACTTAGGTAAGTGCCCACTGCAGAGTAAATGTAAGATAAATTCCTATTTTTAATGTATAACATAAAACCTATGACCACAGAATCAGTAGCCATAGTCATTTCCCTTAACTTTTTTTCCAAGGAGTCGCCCCTAATATTTCTGCAGAAACACTCCCGTGTTCCCCTCAGACTTGTCAGCAGCTGTTTTCAAATTCATTTAGGGGAACAAATGAGTCTGATACCATAGTGAAGAATGTGTGCACCTACTTTACATGCAACACTTACAGTTTTATTCATGGTTCCAATCTTATGCTTTCATATCATTCCAGTATGCAAAGAATTAGGACAGATCTGCTGCAGACAATTTATGAAGTGCAGGGTGGCTAACTTCTGAACATTCCATTCTTTCCTTTAAAACCTGCAAGAGACGTGAACATTCTGTAACATTTCTTTGTGGAGAATGAATTTTATACTGAAATTATTGACCTGCAATTTTGAATACTGTAGTTTTCGCAACTTTTGGAATGCAAACCTTGTATCATACATAGCAAGATGCATGAAAAGGCACTGGCGTGTATGCTCATTAGGGATGAGGCATCTCAATAGCTTCCGTAGACACGCTACAGCCTCAAAGACAGAAACTGATAATTTTAGTTCCAAATAAGCAGTCTCAAGATTCAAGAAGAACTGATATGTCCATCTTTTACATAGTCAGGAAAAGAACAATGTCTCAACTTAATCAGGACCAAAAAAAAAAAACCCCACTTATTCATGGAAGAGTCACCTTCCGCTTGGAATGAGGGCAACCAGTTGAATGAGGGAGGCAGTCTGTCTTTACAGAAGGAAGGTCACTCAGTCAAAAACTTTCTCAGAGAACCTTGAGAAAATCACTTGTGACAATTGATTGCCTAAGCAAGTCACCATATAAATCTTATAAATACATATAAAATTATTTTGCTCTCATTTTTTGTTCAGTTCTGTCTTAGACCTAGCTTGAAGGATGAAGATTTAAGCATAGAAATTTTACAGTTAGAATGTTAGTTAAATCATATGTATTCATAGATGTGATTTTTTAAACACGTTTCTATAAATATTTGTTTGCATATACACACTTCATAAACTATATTCTGTTTCCTATATTAGTTTCTAATCAAAGCAAGGAAAATGCAAACACTTAAGAGATGTTTAAGGCCAAGCTAAATGGCAAAATTGGATGTTACTCTATCATGTTAAAATGTATATATATTAAAGTCCAAGATACATCTTCAGGGGATTATTGCATTTTAACTCACAATACTTATTGAATTTCCAGTCCTTTGTTCTTTTTTCTAATTTTCCTTTTGAGTGCTATATGAGTTTCATTCTATTTAATGAGGAAATGACATCCTAAAATTTTATGAGAGCATAAGAAACAATATTGTGGACTTGCTAATTTTAAAACTAAGTGAATCTGTCCTTTAATTTTCTTTCAGAGAAACTGAACAACACATTTTATAGGACATTGTAGATTCATTTGCACATTTTTAGACATTCTTCACATTATTTTATTGCAATGTCACCCATAGATGAGGCATTCTTATTCTACTTTATTTCTTACCAGAAGAAATTTATTTTTATTTTAGTGGGGTGAAATACATTCCATCAATATACACCACAGTATACAAAATATGTTTACATTCCATATTCAAATATAATTTCAAATGTGAAAGATGATGTTAATCTGCTCACAGTTCAGAAATATTTGCTACAACAAAATATTTTTATATGTCTAAAATTAGGTGTGCTATGAAGCAATTAAAAGCACATGAAGATAGTACAGTTATATATAAAAACATGTTTGATCTCCTCATAATTATACTAACTATTTTTCTCTCTGTGATCAAGAGTCTGAAGTAGTATTACTTCAAGCAACTAATTTGCTGTCAAACTCATACATTACATAAGCTAATACACTTCCCTGCATTTTCTATGGGGATATTACTATTTCTACCTAATCATCACTGAAACAATAAATCTTCCAAAGTTACAGAGCTAAGAACAGGATGGAAATGGGCTTGCTGAAATAATACCACATTCTAATTTGACAAATTCTACTTCCCATGAAATATGGCATCCTTTTCTTTTCTTCAGAAGCAGAAATATATTAAACCACAACTACATATACTGATGAATGCTTTGAAAAATGTGGATAATGATTTCTATTTAGCGTTCTATATATTAATGAATTAATACCAGCATGTTAAGCAGTGTGGTGGGGTGGAATGAATTTTAAGCATTGCTCTGCATAGAACATATCTTCATGGTGGATCGTGTTTTATCCCAATTGTCTGACAGTTATGAATTATTTCCAGTCCATAGTAACTAAAGTGACTCTAATCCACTTTAAAATTAATGAATTCTATTCTATTGAGTAGATTTATGCTCATTGCAGAAATAATATGGATGAAAAGATTTTATTAATTCAAACCAAAGTCGTGGGAAAATCAAAAGAAAGACAGACAAAGTTAAAGAATATTTATTTGGCAGATCTTAATTAATTCTACCATTCTATAGCAAATTGTTCAAAAAGGCTGGGAGCTAAACTCTTATTAGTCAAGCTCATATTGGAACATATCTATCCCTGTGATTCCAATATATCTCTGTCATAGAAATGGTTTTGAAGTCTAATCATTCAAAAGTCTGAACAACCGTTGTCTGGGAAACAAGGAATCTATATGCAATCACTAAATAACTACAGAATTGTGGGCAAGTCATCAATTTCTCTGTACCATATAAGCTAAAATCATAATGTTATCCTCCTGGATACTGGAAGTAGACAAGATTGCCAGGCAAAAGTTGGGTGCACGGGGTGGAGGTTTAAGTGGAGATGGGTAGAGAGAAGTGAGAAGGGGAGGATGGGGAGAGCTTTGGGGAATGGGATGGTTGGGATGGAGAAAGAATGGATGTGGGAGCAGGGAAGTATAGATCTTAATTAAGGGGGCCATTTTAGGGTTGCCAAGAGACTGGACTCTAGAGGGGTTTTCAGGTGTTCAAGGAGATGTCACCAGCTTGTTCCTTAAGCAGTTGAGGAGAGGGCACCTGAACTGGCCCTATCCTATAGCGACACTGATGAATATCTTGCATATCACTATAGAACCTTCATCTGGCGATGGATGGAGATAGAGACAGAGACCCACATTGGAGCACTGGACTGAGCTCCCAAGGTCCTTATGAAGAGCAGAAGGAGAGAGGATATGAGCAAGGAAGTCAGGATCACAAGGGGTGTGCCCACCCACTGTGATGGTGGAGCTGATCTAATGGGAGCTCACCAAGGCCAGCTGGACTGGGACTGATGGAGCATGTGATCAAACTGGACTCTCTGAACGTGGTTGACAAGGAGGGCTGACTGAGAAGCCAAGGACAGTGGCACTAGGTTTTGATTCTACTGCATGGACTGGCTTTGTGAGAACCTAGTCTATTTGGATGCTCACCTTCCTAGAACTGGATGGAGGGGAGAGGACTTTGGGCTTCCCACAGGATAGGGAACCCTGACTGCTCTTTGGGCTCTTTGGACTGGAGTGGGAGGGAGAATGGAAGGAGGGGAGGGAAATGGGAGGAAGGGAAGAGGTTAAAATTTTTAATAATAATAAAATAAAGAATAAAACCTGAAAAAAGAATAATCTAGCAAATTAGACTTACATTTTTTTCCTATTCTAAAAATTCTGTTAAGAGAGCAGCATTTTCTGAAAATGTGGGAAGTATCAGTCAATAACACTCTTAGTTTCAATGAAAGCACTAATAGTGTTTATCAAGCCTTCATGTGAGGGAATTCTTATCCTAACCCTTAATGGCAGCCTAGATCAAACACATAAAGCAGAAATTCTTTAGAACTTATCCATTTGAGGACAGAACGGATTCATAAAAGACATTCATGTAATTCTAATTCAGAATTACTTCATCTCAGAATAAACTATTCTATCAATATTCTTTAAGATGCTTAGCTGTAAAATGCAATATATAAACATTGTGTCAAAATATTGCCTCATGTAATCATTGACAAAGGGCAAATCAGTGAAAAATGAACAAAAATGTTCTTTGAATTTTAGGACAATCTATTAACAACATCAATTATGATAAGTTAATTGTCATAGGCATGATTCTATTGCTGTGAAGACATGCAATGTCTAAGACAAACCTTATTAAAGAAAGTAGTTAATTAAGGGCTTACTTATAGTTTCAGTGGTGTAGTCTATTATCACCATGGCAGAGAGCATGGCAGCAGGCATACATGGTACTAGAGAAGTACAATAGAGGTCCATCCTGACCCACAGGGGTAGGAAGTGGCCTTGGCATAGGCTTCTAAAACCTCAAATTACATTCTCAGTGACACACTTCCTCCAGAAGGTCACACCTACTCCAACAAACCCACATCTCCTTATCCTTCTTAAAGAGTGCCACATGCTGCTGGCTAAGCATTTGAATATTTTGTGAAAGCCCTTCTGATTCAAACCACCAGACTAATAAGGAGCTGTTCTTGCCTATGAATAGATGTATGGCATGCTGTCAGCACACACAGTGACAGGGGGTAAAAATCAGCAGTTGTCCTAATTCCTTCCTCTTCCGGCCTCTACAGTACTTTTTCTCTGCTTAAACAAACAGTCCAACTTTGTTCTAGAATACAATGTGAGTTACAACTTGAAAGCAGATTTATTGTTTTCTAGGTTGCTTCCTTGATTGCCACGTTGCTAACCTAGGCCTGTTATGTGAAACTCAAATAAAGTATCACCTCACATTGAGTTCTCAGGAAATCACACTCAATTCCAGTGTAAAGAGAAAGGAAAGGCAGAAAAGAGTCTCTCCCAAGACTCCAGAGCAGTGCTTCTCAACCGGCGGCACATAGCCCATTTGTGAGGTTAATGATCTTTCCATAGGAGCTGCCTAAGACCTTTGGAAAACACAGATATTTGCTTTACAGTTCACAACAGTAGCACAATTTTGGTTACGAAGTCTCAATTAAAATAATGTTATGGTTGAGGGTCACCACAACTGTATTAAAGGGTCGCAGCGTTAGGAAGATTAAGAACCATTGATCCAGAGGAAGTCAGTTAAATAAGAGCATCCAATGCCTATCCTAGGTTCTATGCAGAGCATGTTCACAGTTTCTCATCAGTCAGAAGTAATGCAAATGAATCGCATATTACATGTATCAGTATTTCCTGGATATGAATATTTGGAAATTTATGAAAAGCAGAATTATAAAGAGGAGAAACAAATTAAAGCCTATTTCTTTTAGGAACTATTAAATGAATTGTTTTTCATCCAGAGCTGGTCCAATTAGGATATTTTTAGTTTAGTTTTATGTGTATGGGGCTTTATCTGCATGGATATTTATGCAACTCATTCATGCCTAGTGCTCACGGAAACACAAAGAAGTAAACTGGATGCTCGGAGAATGAAGTTACAGTTGGTTGTAGCCACCATATGCATGCTGGTAATTGGACACAAGTCCTATGAAATAACTTCAGGCACTTTTAACTGCTGAGACTCTCCTTGGACCCACAAAATTATATATTTTTAATTAATGAATGATAGTTTTATATTCATCTAGAGTAAAATTTATAATAGTTTCATTTGTGTTCTTCTAGTGAATTTATAAGTTTTTGATTTCTATTCAGCCATGCTTTAGTACTTGTTTTGGAAAATAAATATCTAGCATTTAGATTTTTCCTTTTATTCTTCTCACACACATTTCATCTTGACTACAGTTTCCCTATCCTCAACTTCTTCCTGTCCCTTTCTCCACTTCCCTCTCCCTCAGATCCAGACCTCATTCATTTCCCTTCAAAAAATGGCAGGCTTCCCAAGGATATCCACTGAACATGGCAAACAAGTTAATAATAATACTAGGCACAAACAATCATATCATAGCTGAACATGGCAACAAAGCAGGATTAAAATAGTTCCAAGAGCAGACAAAAGATTCAAAGACACCCTCTACTTCTACTATTGGAAATTCCATTAGAACACCAAGCTACACAACCATAAGGTATATGCAGAGTTCCTAGCTCAGGCCCATATTGGGTTTGTACTTATTGCTTTTCTCTTTGGGGCCTTTTATGCCTTTCTTACTTGATTATGGGTAATGTTCTCACATGACCTCTGGTTCCTACAATCCTTCTCTTCAGGGTTCCCCTGATTCTTCCTACTGTTTTTCTCTGGACCTCTGCATCTGCTCCCATCAGTTTCTAGATGAATCCTTTCTGATGACAACTGGACTAGGCACCCATCTATGAGGATAGCAGAAGATCATTAGGACTCATTTCATTGATTTTATTGACATTTTTGCCAATTGTGTTTGGTTCTATCACAGGGCTCTGGACTCCCCAACCTCTGGTTCCAGGCCATCCACTTAATGGAAAAGAAAGTATAGTATTGCCTTGAACACATTGGCACAGGAGACAATATTCTTGACAGAAAACTAATAGCACAGACACTGAGAATAACAGTCAATAACTAGGATTTCATGAAAATGAAAAGCATCTGTAAGGCAAAGGATACCATAAATAGTACAAAACAGCAGCCTACAGAATGGAATTACATTTCCCCAACTCCACATCCAACAGATGGCTAATATCCACAATATTTAAATAACTCAAGAAACTATAATCAACAAATCAAATATGTAATTTATAATTGGGCACATATCTAAACAGAATTATCAGCAATTGATTCTCAAATGGGTAAGATTTCATCTTATCACTATAAGAATGCCTAAAATAAACACACACGCACGCACGCACACACACACACACACACACACACACACACACACACACAATTGACAGCTCATGCAGGAAAGGATGTGCAGCAAGAGAAGGGTAAGCTTGTATATCCACTGTGCCACTGTGGAAATCAACATGGCACTTGCTAAGAAAACTGGGAATTGATCTACCTCAAGACCCACCTATACCACTTTGGGACATATGCCCAAAGGATACATCTTACCACAAGGGTACTTGCTCAGTCATGTTCATTACAGCTTTATTAAGAATAGCCTGAAGCTAGGACCAACTTAGATATCTCTTAACTAAAGAACATATGAAGAGATTGTGGTGTAATGTACACAATGGAGCATTACTAAGGTAATTAAAAATAATGTCATCATGAAATTTGCATGTAAAGGGATAGAACTAGAAAAGATCATCCTGAATGAGATAATCCAGACCCAGAAGACAAACATGGTATGCACTCATAAGTGCATATTAGCAATATAGCTGTATAGAATAACCATGCTACAATCCACGGACCCAGTGAGGCTAGGTAACAAGAAGAGCTCAAGAGCGGAATGCCTAGATCACCCTGGAAAGAGGAAAGAAGATATTTTGTGGACACATTAGGGCAGTTACAGGAGGGAACAAGCAGGGTTTGGGAAAGACATGGGAGAGATTATTGGTAAAGATCACTAGAATTGGGGTATATTTGAAAATTAGATAGATGATAGATAGATAGATAGATAGATAGATAGATAGATAGATAGATAGATAGATAGATAGATAGATGATAGATAGATGATAGGTAGATACATAGATACATAGATAGATACATAAATAGAGAGAGAGAGAGAGAGAGAGAGAGAGAGAGAGAGAGAGAGAGAGAGAGCAGTAGAAACTCCCTCAAATCTGCAATAGCAACCTTAGCAACTCTTTCCTGGTAATGGGGACAAAAAGCACAGATATCCATTTTCTTTAAGTAGACAATGAATCTATCAGTGGGACTGGGACATCAGCCCAGCAACAGAAACTTTAACCTATTCTCTGTCCTGCTGCAAGTTGTGCTGGGATAATTTTGGCACAGATGTGTGGGAGGGATCAACCAATGACTAGTCTAACTTGAGGCCCATGCCATGAGTGGGAGCCCATGCCTGACACTGTCTGGATGGCTTTAACTCTTTCTTACTGTAATATCTTTTTATGAATTCTTTGAGAATTTCATATAATATATTTTGATCATAGCCATCTTCTAATCATTCCAGAAATCACTGTGAGATCCACCTTTAATCTCCCCATCTCCCACCAACTTCTGTCCTATGTTTCCTTTTTATACACAATCTACTGGATTCAATTCCTGTTTGTGATGCTTGTGTGTTCATAGGTTTAGAAGAGCCACTGGAGCAGAGTTGACCTACAAGGGACCACACATGAGTCAGAAAACTTAATATTCCTCATTACCTCTCCATAAATGCTCAGGTATGGGATCAGACTGTTGCACTCCTTTTCCTTCTATGCCAGAAGGTTGGATGGACTGATCATGTGCCGGTCTTGTACAGCCAACTGCAGTTGCAGTGATATCATGAAGACAGTGGTCCTGTCACGTTCAGAATACAGTCTCACTCTAGTCTTTCCTGATCACCAACTAGTACAATCCTTTCTTCCAATTCTCTATGATGGTCCTTGTGCTTTGGTAGCAGGAAGACAAAGCTGTTCAATTTGTGTCTGCCTGAACACTCCAACTTCTTTATCAATACAAATACATATAAATGAAAATTTATCTTTTATATTCATATGAGTAAGTTTAATACCTATATGTAAATGTAAGTATGTATAAATCTAAATTAATATGTGCACATTTATGCAAACAATGGGATACTTGTATTCATCCAAATGAATATATTTAAACACACTCAACATTTCTTTCTTTCAGGAATAATCTGTAAGTCAGAAAAAAAATAGATCAGTATAATTTTTAGACCTAAAGGAAATGTCATGAGAAATAAGACTGGAAATGAAAATTTTGTATGCTTTTATGCTTTTCTATTTTTTAAAAAGAAAACAAGCTATCCTTTTTATTTTACATATGAATCCCAATTCCCACTTCGTCCCATTCCCTACTCCTTCCCCCCACCACACTCTCCATCAACTCCTCAGAAAGAATAAAGTTTTGAGGATGGACCAAAGCCCCCCATACTATATCTAGGCTGAAAAAGGTATCCAGCCAAAGAGAATGAATTCGAAAACTTGTACTGCCAGTACAAGCAGTACAGATAAATCCTGACTTCACTACCAGTGACCCTGAAGTCTGCCTTAGTCATAAAACTGTCACCCACATTTCTTCCCTGTCTGGCTGGAGTAGGTAATCTCCCATTTGCTTGGGTAAATTGTTTCACTGGGTATCCCCATCGTGGTCTTGACCTCTCTGCCCATATTCTCACCATGCCCACTCTTCAACTGGACTTTTGAGCTCAGTCCAGTGCTCCACTGTGGGTCTCTGCCTGTTTCCATATGTAGCCAGATACAGGCTCTACTGTGATATTTAAGATAGTCATCAATCTGACTACAGGGAAAGGCCAGTTCAGGTACCCTCTTCTCTATTGCTTAGAGTCTTAGCTGGCATCATCCTTGTGAATTCGTGGGAATTTCTCTAGTGTCATGTTTCTTGCTAGCCCCATAATGTCCCCTCAATCAAGATATCTTTCCTTGCTTTCTGTCTCTGTCCTTCCCCAATTCGACTATCCCCTTCTCTCAATCACTTCTCCCCGTTACCCAACTCAAAGCATGAAATGATGCCATTTTAATTGGTGACTAATGAATAAAATAGGTATACATTTATTCTGATGATTTAGTTTAAAATAATAAAGAAATCTAATGACCCACTGTTTTCAATGTAGATACAATATTTGTCGTTCATCCTAAGTGTTCTCCCCATATATACCCTCAACAAAGTCATGAATGAATGAGACATTCACAAAAGTGTCAACAACCACCAATGTGAGATCTTAAAGTTATCCAGTAACTTTAGTTGGCATATCCTAGAAATATCATAGCAATTTTATTTCTGCATTTCACTTCTGAAGCATCTGTCATAATAAAGAATGACTTTTTAAAATATTTTATAGATATTTCTTTAAAAAGAGTGATACATAGTTGATAGATGGATAGATAGAAGATGATAGATAGATAGATAGATAAATAGATAGATGATAGATAGAAAGTTTGAGACAATTATTTGTTATTCTTAATAAAGGAGTGTACTTTAATTAAAAAAATGTTTCCTATAAGCTCAGATATTCAAACTGCTGATATGGTAGTGTTGATTGAGAAGATTACAAACAATTTTGGAGGTATAGCGTTGCAAGAGGAAGTATGTCATTGGGAGTATGGGGTCTTTGAAAGTTTATTGCTTCAATCAAAGTCCATTGTACTTCTTTGTTTCCTGAATGTGGGTGTAAGTGTCATTTCTCAGCTTCTTGCTGCTGCCCTGTGTTCCCTTTGTAAGTGGAGTTTTTTTTTTCTGTGTCCCAGCAATTGCTCTCAAATAATAACCCAGAGACTTATTATTAATTTTAAATTTCTTGTCAACAATTTATGCTTTTCTTCTGCCAGCTATTACAACTTAAATAAACCCATTTCTGTTAATCAACAGAAATGTGCTTTTCTAAGGCTGTTTACCTCATCTCAACTTTCTATGTTGCTTCTTCTATATCTGACTTATGACTCGCCAGACTTATTCCTACCATTCTCTCTGTTTTAAAAATTCTGCCTAGTTTTTGGTCAATGAGCTTTTTATTAAAAATGAGAGCAACGTGTCTTCACAGTGTCCAGAAGGATCACTCCACAGCATTTCCATCTTTTTTTCTAAATAAAAGGGAATGTATTAATTTTAATGTATTAAAAGTACAAACAATTAAAAACAACTATCAAGTAAAAATTACAGTTACAATATCCATTCCATTTGTATTTCGTAAAATGGAAAAAGCACTTAACCAGCTGTCTTCTAAAGAGTGCAGAGTTTTGTACCTCGATTTACTTTTTACAATAATTAGGAGAACTATAACAGAAACTATCTAGTCTTTAACCCCATCAGACCTGAGAAAGATATAATACTGCCTGAGTAAGCACAAAGTACAGATAAAGTGAGTTCTGAAATAAAGAGATGAACAAAACAGGCGGCTTCCTGGAGAGGCACCCTAGGTTCTTCTATAAAGTTAGGACATTCAACATTGTCCTGCAGTTCTAGAATAACTGACAGACTTCTCTGTGAAACAGGAATCTTGAAGGAGTGTCCCTTCTCATCTTCATAAATCTCAGTAGTCACTTTTTTGTGTGTTCTACTTTTCCAATTTGGACAACATACTGTCGGGAACTGAGACAAGTGCAGTTATTTTGGTTTTTTCCAAATGGCTAGTGTTTTGTCATAAAGAAAACAAACTCCATAAAGAGTTTCTTTGATGCTCATCATCTTATCTGAAGTAAACTGGTTTTGCCAGAAACAGACATGTCTCGCTGTCATGAAATGACTTAGAATAGTAAAGATATTAAATACCAAATTCTGTATGTGTTTGAAGAGTTTTAAGACCATCTATCTAAATATATTTGTGTATGGCCTTGAAAACATATTCAACATGACTATAATTTTGACTATTATAGATGACTATTAATCTGTATTTCTAAATTATACATTACATTTTAAAATGAGCTGCATAAACACAATGTCCTAATAAGAATAGAAACATACATACAGTATAATAAAATAAAAATTAAATCTGTATCAGTAAAGCAAAATCCATACCAATATAAAATATTTTGAGATTAATAGCTCTTGTTTAGATTAAAATACATTAAATAATCTATACTTTTCTCTATCTCTATCTCTATCTCTATCTCTATCTCTATCTCTATCTCTATCTCTATCTATACCATGCCTTCTTAATGGATTTTCATTCTCCTGAAACAATGACTCACAAATATACACTTTCTTCTTTTACTTGCTTTTGGTTATAGTGTTTTATCATAATAATTAAAGTGATTGATACAGAAGCTTATACTGGAGGGTGCTATATTGCTCTGAAAAACCTGATCCTGCATGTTTTTTTTATTTTTGTTTTATTTGTGCATTTATTTATGGAGAAATGTGAGTGATTTTGGAACTTTAGACTAGAACAGAGATTAGATGTGTAAGAGGAATTTAATGAATCACTTCAGTTAGATTCGGGAAGTCAGTAATACTAAGGCTACCAAAGTTGCAGAGGTCTGGCTCATGAAGTTTCAGAGAAAAACAAAATGTCAATTATTAGCAGGGCTTAATAGTATTGACAACTACTTGATATTTTCTTTAAAAAACTGACTGGCTTTTTCAATGTCTTTTGAGAATTTATGTGACATTAAATTTAAAAGTAGTGGACTAATTTATTTGAAAAAGAATTTTCCAATTTTAAGTCTGTGGAATGATTAGTAATAATAACTCTTATGCAGTTCTACAACAACAACAAAAGATCAAATAGTGAAGGCAGGTATAAAATGAAGTTTGGAGAAAAAAGATTTCTAGAAAGCTTAATGTTACAATTAAGGCATATGTTTAAAGAGTAGCTATGCTTATTAAAATTAGTATCACTAAGGAAAATTTCTGTTCTCTATTTTAACAGTAGGAGGGGTGTTGTCTTCAGGGTAAAACCCAAACCACCCACCCTTCCAACTTACAAAAAAAAGGCCTAAGGGGATTTTGTTGAAATCCTTTACCAGAACTAATGGGAGCTCACCAACTGCAGCTGAACAGGGGAAGTTTAAATTAGTCCCTCTAAATGAGGGTGACAGTTGTATGGCTGGAGCAGATTGTGGGGACACTGGTTCTGGTACCAGAATTTATCCCTAATGCTTTCACTGGCTCTTTGGAATCTATTCTCTTTGGATGGATACCTTGCTCAGCCTAGAATTAGCAGGGAGGGCCTTGGACCTTCCCCAAAGCAATGTGCCTTACCCTCTCTGAGGAGTGGATGAGTGGTGAGCTGGGTGTTCTAGGTAGAGATAAGGGGAGAAGGGAAGGAAGTGGGAACTGTAATTAATGTAAAATGAAAAAAAGATTTTGTTTTATAAAATTTCAAATAAATAAATAATTTAATTTAAAAATCTACTACAACTGTGGTCAAAGCAGGTGAAAGTCCAACCCAAGCTGACAATCAAATTAGGTAGTGTTGTCTGCAGGTACTGGCTTTAGAATCAAGAGGATATGGAGCAACGGGAACCCTCATCCATTGTTGGTGGAAATGCAAACTTGTGCAACAACTTTGGAAATCAGTGTGGCAGTTCCTCAGGAAACTGGGAGTCAACCTCCCTCAGGACCCAGCAATTCCACTCTTGGGAATATACCCAAGAGATGCCCCATCATACTACAAAAGCATTTGTTCAACTATGTTCATAACAGCATTATTTGTAATTGACAGATCCTGGAAACAACATTGGTGCCCCTCAATAGAAGAATGGTTAAAGAAGGTGTGGAACATATACACACTAGAGTACTACTCAGCAGTAAAAAAACAATGACATCTTGAATTTTGCATGCAAATGGCTGGAAATAGAAAACACTATCCTGAGTGAGGTATTCCAGACCCAAAAAGAGGAATATGGCATGTACTCACTCATAAGTGGATTCTAGTCATAAACAAAGGACATTGAGCCTATAGTTCGCGATCATAGAGAAGATAAATAAGAAGGTGAACCCAAAGAAAAACATATATTTATCCTTCTGAATATTGGAAGTAGATAAGATCACCGGGGAGAAGTTGAGAACACAGGAGTGGGAGGGGTTGGGGGAAAGGGGAGATGGGAAGAGAAAAGAGAGAAGGGGAGGATAGAGAGAGCTTGGGGGAATGGGAAGGTTGGGATGGAGGAAGGGTGGATATGGGAGCAGGGAAGTAGATATCTCAATTAAGGGAGCCATTTTAGGGTTGGCAAGACACTTGACTCTAGTGGGATTCCCAGGTGTTCAAGGAGAGGTCCCCAGCTTGTTTCTTGGGCTGCTGAGGAGAGGGCACCTGAACTGGCCTTATCCTATAGCCACACTGACCAATATCTTGCATATCACCATAGAACCTTAATCTGGCGATGGATGGAGATAGAGACAGAGATCCACACTGGAGCACTGGACTGAGCTCCCAAGGTCCAAATGAGGAGCAGAAGGAGGGAGAACATTAGCAAGGAAGTCAGGACCTCAAGGGATGCGTCCTCCTGCTGAGATGGTGGGTCTTATCTAATTGGAGCTCACCAAGGCCAGCTGGACTGGGACTGATGGAGCATGTGATAAAACTGTACTCTCTGAATGTGACTGACAATAAAGGCTGACTGAGAAGCCAAGGACAATGGTACTGTCTTTTGATTCTACTGCATGTACTGACTTTTCGGGAGCCTAGTCTATTTGGATGCTCACCTTCCTAGACCTGGATGGAGGGAAGGGGACCTTGGATTTCCCACAGGGCAGGGAACCCTGACTGCTCTTTGGATTGGAGAGGAAGGGGGAGGAGGGACAAGGAGGAAAATGGGAGGAGGGGAGGAGGTGGAAATTTTTAATAAAGATAAATAAATAAATAGATAAATAAAATAGAAATACTAGAGTGAGTGGGTAATGAATTCTTCCTCTTTGGTTTTAGAAGTCCACTGAAGACAGAGAACACATGACAGTGTTGGAATAACTGCAGGAAGGCAACGAAGAGAAAGAGGCTCTGAGAAAACATTGTATTATGCTGTGAAGGGAAGGAATCTTGAGTTGCAATGGAGACCATCAAGAGGATGGTGATATCAGAACAATGAGACAGCTACAATGGAGAATTGCATAGAGAGAGTCAAACAAGTATGATATATACAATTTGGTGCTTAAATTTCTGGATTTGATGTTGTTTTGATTCATGTTTTTTCTCTGACCAATAACTCTCTTTTAGAATAGAAAGGTATGCCCTATGTCATGTGTGTTAGAAATACATAATTTGCTATTATTATTGTATGGGGTCACAGAGAAAAGACTGTCTTGAGTCTCAGAAAAGACTTAGGACTTTGGAATTCTGAATAGCACTGAAACTAATAAAAACTGTAGAGAATTTAAAGTTTTAATAAATGCACTTTTCATCGTAGAATGGCCATTGGTCTGTGTGAGCCATAAAGTGAACTGCTGATTAAATAAGAATATCCTCCACAGGTTCATATATTTGAAGACTTGATCACTAGTTTGTGGTGTGACTTCAGGAGATTATATAATCTTTAACAGGTTTAGCTTTGCTGGAGGAAGTATGTCACTGAGGTTAGTCATGATTTTTTATATCACATTCATATGAAGTAACTGGTGAAGAATATAATATATGATTTTGATATTGTCTTCATAATACCTATGATTTCAGCCTCTATTTATCTTCAGCTCCTTTAACTTCAAACAGTTTGATTTCAGTCCCTTCCATGTTCCAATGAAATTCCACATTCATAATAAAATACTTGGTATACTATATTTCCTAGTTTGTTGTTGATTAAAGAACTGTAAATATTATTTAAATATTTGGGTACATGTAACAAGTTTTTTAAAGTGCTATTGTTCATATTATTTGTGTAATAGCAAAACACTTGATTTTACATAAATGCATCTTAGAAATGCATGCACTCATTGGAATTATGGTACAGCAATTGACAGCTGGCTCTATAATGTTAATGTGTATATGAGTACATAAGAATATGTATTGATATATAGACAAGTTCTGTGTTTCTATGCATGAATTTCTTATTGTATAGTTTAAAAATCTATACTTTTTACTCACTTATATTGTTTTCCTTAAACTAATACTTAATTCACCCACATTCCTTTGTTTACAGATGTTCCCATGGTTGGCAGATTTGATATACCAAATCACATAAAAAGCTTATGAAACTGAAATGGCACAGGCCCCACATAAAACTTTTTATAATTAATATTTATCCACAGCCCATGGCACAGAGTGTCTTTGACAACAAATTAGCACCTAACATTCCCACTGGCAAAGTTCACTCAACAATTTGCCTTTGAAATCCATAATGTATAACATAGTCTGACTTCAATGAAGTTCATATGAATGTGCTTTACAAATAAGAAAACGGATCCTAGTTATATAAACAAAGGGAAAACAAAACCTGAAGGAGAAAAAAACAAGGAGACTGCACAATACAGATATACAGATATGCATTTTATATAGATTTGAAATAGCATCTTAGATCAAATGAATGTCTGTCCTGAAAGAAACTAATTAACAAAAGATGTGTTATTTTAAAGAATATAAAATGTAGCTAACACACTTTGCTTATTTTAAAAGCTTTAGGGGTATTTGTAAGATAGCCACATTTTAGTAACCCATATCTTTTGTGAGATTAAATCTGTCTGATGGGAATATTCTAGCACAGATGGAATAAAGCACACGGCAAACGTTGGGGAAGAACAGGCTATCTTTATTAAACTATTTATCATTTTTACAGCTGGAATTAGTATTAATATTTCAACAAACAATCCCAGTAAGCCTTATCTTCTCTTTGTTGACTTTAGTTAAGCACTGTCAGCAGTAGGCTATTTAGAACAGCTTGGCCTGCTCAAGCAGAATAATTCATCTTAGAACTTAAAAACAGATAAACTCACTTTTAATATTCAGAAGCAACATGCCAAAGTAGAAATCCAAACTTGGTCTAGACGATGTAATTTCAAAATATTATTGATGACCTTCTTTTCCTGTTCTATGGAGACATTCAACAACACAGATATGGTATAAATTCTTTTAAGAATTTCAAAAACACAGAGATACTGAGCTCATAGTCATTTTGCAAACATAGGCTGTTAAACAGAAGTTTCTCAGGATTGATTTGATAAAATCTTTCTGAATGGAAGAAGAAAGCATTAGGAGAGAAGAAGTAGAGTAGCCCGTGCTTTGAACTTAATAAATAATCTTAATTTTGTGATTAAAAGATCTAATTGTCATTTGAAGCTGTGAAGAAATTCAAAGACAAGGCCCTTGTTCACAAAAGCTGTAGTTAAAAAAATCAGTACGAGCCAGGTGGTGGTGGCACACTCCTGTAATCCCAGCACTTGGGAGGCAGAGGCTGGCAGATCTCTGTGAGTTCAAAGCCAGCCTGGTCTACAAGAGCTAGTTCCAGGACAGGATCCAAAGCTACAGAGGAACTCTGTCATGAAAAACAAAACAAAACAAAAACACAGTGTGATTATGAGATAAAATTGGTTTAAATTAACTTAACTACTCTCTTGAATATAATAGATTCTGTATGGATTACATATCTAAACATACAATTTTTGGTATGTACTTAAGTAAATGATTTCAGTCATAAATCAATCATTCTGGGCAAATCAAACTATATAAACAATATTTTAAAAGGTGAATGGCTATGAATTACTTCACTGGGTCAATCATTTTATAAAATGAATTTTATTATATTGAGAGTGCATGGCTTTCTTGGGTATTTAACTATTTTTATGCAAACACAGTAATTTGAGACTAATCTTGAGCCTCCTAGGTACCACTAATCGTATGTGAATTTAAGAAGGACTGCTCCCATAGAGCATCTTGAACTGCGAACTTCACTGTTCCCTTATACTGACTGAATGGAGTCACAAGTCAGTAGTTACTGATGTGTGCAAACATATTTTACACGTTATTTTGCTAAGTTATTGTCCCAAGTACTTCACAGCTCTATAAGAATTTTATTTTCTTAATAATTTCTTTTAGAAACCCAATAAGGATTTGTCAATTCACTTTAGACACAGGACACTTTGGGTATAATTAGTAACTTTACAAACAATATTTCCCTAATATTTGTATATTCACATGTGGAAATGCTAATTATTGATACCATGGTATGAAGAGTTGATTCCCATTTATCTGAGGTTGAGACAGGATCATGCAGATGAGTCTCCAATAAGAAAATAATCTGAAAATTGAACAGCACAGTCTCTCTCTCTCTCTCTTTCTCTCTCTCTCCTCTCATCAGAGTGGTAGATAGACTTTCACAAACCATCACTTCACAGGAAACTGAATTTTTCAGCAAGAGGATCTTTAATGTTCCAACATTTACAATTGAAATATAAGTATAAATATATAAATATTGATTGCTTGAATCACCATTTGGTGGAATTCTGTGTCAATCAACCTTGTTAACCAACAGAGTCTTCTAATACGAGCATGGTAACCTCACAATATATGTATGAATTACATTCACATCTATTATATTTCTCTGCAACATTTTCCTGCCTTCAGTGATATTATACCTATATATAATACACACACACAGACACACAGACACACACACACACACACAAACACATATATCACTTCTTATATACTATTGTAAAGGATGATGATGCCTTCATTTCACATTCCAATATGTTTTAGAGTGGAAATAAATAGTTGTATGTGCCTTGATCCCCTTTCCAGACTATTTACTGATTTATATAGAGTTGGGTTTCATATGATGCAAAAATTGAACATTAGACAACTGTTTTATCTGGAAATAATAGCACTTTATTCTAAACCATGCACTTGTATTTTTATTTATGGATTATGCTTTCAGAAACCCAATGATCAGGAGAATACCCATTTTTTGACATTGGCAAGGATGCATTCTGTCTTCTGCCATTGAGTATGCAATGGCAGTAGAGTGCTATAAAGTCTATTTTGGTGACTTCTTTTCAGAACTTACTAACTGGACCTTTTTTAAAATAAAAAAAGCCGCTTTTAGCCAGTAGCTTAACAGAATATAGCCAGACTGGAGGAGATATATTAGCGAGAGTAGACAGATTCAGGAAGAAGCCATGTGGCCACCTGCAGGAGACAGACACCTCTTCCCTGGCAAGCCACCACCATGTGGCGATACACAGATAAATAAAAATGGGTTAATTTAAGATAAAGGACTTAGTCAGAAATACACTTAAGCTATTGGCCAAACAGTATTGCAATTAATACAGATGTCTGTGTGATTGTTTCGGGCTTCTGGGCAGCCAGAAAATGAATAAGCAGCCTCTCCAAACAGATGTCAGTTAAGTCATTTTTGATCTGAGAAGAAAGCAGAGTAGTTAAAACTTTTGCTCTATAACCTTTAAGACCTGTGATGGAAGCCCAACACACATGTAATAACAGGCTCGTAGTGTGACTATATTACTAAGGCTCCAGCAGCAAAATGCATATTTAACCATACATTGTGTGCACAAATGCCACTCCCACCTTTGTACACCCAAACACAAAACACACACACACACACACACACACACACACACACACACACACACACTTCTCATTCTTTTCTTTTCTTTTGAATAGCCCTTTGCAATGTGTTATCCTTTCCTTAGTATTTGATTAATTTGTTATTAATTTCATTTGACTGCTGTCCTCTTGTTTTGCAGACTTTCAATTACAGGTGCAGTTTCCTGACCAGATATATCATAAGAAAAAACATTTCTTTCTCATAGAAATTTTCTGATTCATCTAATTGTCCTAAATATTGACGTGAAATTAACAAGTGTAGTTTTAATGTTTTGATCATCTTCACAACCCTTTTTGATATATTATCCCCTTAATTGTGTATTTAATACTCTGCTTTATTTTTGATATTATAATTTAATACACTTTATTTCTTCTCTTTCTCCAAACTCTTCCATACACCTTTCCCCTACTACCCTTCAAACCAATGTCCTTTATTTCCAATGTCTCTATCTATATGTTTATCTATCTGTTGACTCCGTTTACTCTTTCCTCCTCCATCTGCTTGGAATTCTTGCCTTGTCCTGTTCTGCACTTCGATAGGCCCAAACCAAATTCTTAATTAATCAATGGTATTCACAGCATACAAAGAGGAATCCTACATCAGAGAAAAGTTCTGAATAATTTTTCCTTGAAGGTTTGGTAGAATTTTTTATTAGACTTATCCAGCCTTTTACTTCTTTTTTTTTTTATTTTGGGAGCTTTTAATTAATGCTTCTATTTTAGTGGGGCTATCAGTTTCAATTATTTATTTCATCTGGACTTCACTTTTGTAGGTCAGTTACATCAAGAAACATATTCAATTCTTCTAGGTTTTCTACTTTGGTGTAATATAAATTTTTAAATTATGTCTTTATGATTCTAAAAGTTTTTTGGTGTCCATTGCAATGTACTCCTTTTAACATCTAATAATAATAATTTGGATATGCTTTCTTTATATTTTAGTTAATTAGCTGAAGGTATGCTTTTTAAATTATGTTTAAATTAAAACACTCTTATTTTACATACCAATCGAAGTTTTCACTCAATCACCTCCACCTACTCCCCTCACTTTTTCCCCACCTCACCCCCATCCACTGTCACATCACTCGAGGCAGAACCAAGGACTTCCCTGCTGTATCTAGGCTGAGCAAGGTACCCTCCATAAGGTTATGGGCTTTAAATAGCCAGTTCATGCACTACAGATAAATCATGATCCCACTGCTCGTGGCCCCATAAACTTCCCAAGCCACACAACTGTCACGTACATTCAAAGAACATAGTTCAAGACTATAGAGGTTCCCCAGCTGTCAGTCAAGCATCAGTGAGCTTCCATTAGCTCAGATCAACTGTTTCTATGGGTACTCCCATCATGGTCTTGAATATCTAGTTGTCAACTCCTTCAAAGATTCCAGAAGAATAAAATGTTGCCTAATGACAGGGATATTAGACTGCCTGAACAGTCACTCAAAGTTTGTAACATTGAGGCATCTATCTTCTCCTACAGGCCTACCATATCTGACAGGTTTTCCTGTGAAGCAGAGAATTTTGAAAAACTGCCCTATCTTGTCTTGGCAAAGTTTGTCAGTCACCTTTCTTGTATCATGCTGGCCTAGTTTGGACAGTAACTATCAGCAATTGAGGAACGGGCAGTACTTTGCCTATATGGCTAGTTTTTTCCTTAAAGAAAATAAGCTCCTTGTGGAGTTTCAATGATGCTCATCATCTTCTTTGAAGTAAATTGGTGCTGTCAGTGGTAGACATGTCTCACTGTTATGAAAAATATGCTATTAAAACGTTTTATATGGAATATTCTGTAGTTGTTTGAAGTGTTTAAAGATTACCTATCTAAAATATATTTTTGTATACACAGGAAACTTACATGAAATGACTATTAACTATTATAGATAACTATTGGTCTCTATTTCTAATTATACATTACAATTTTGATTGAGCTATTTAAGCACAATACCCCAAATAAGAGTAGAAATATATATACAGTACAACAAAACTTTAAATTTGTCTCAATAAACCAAAAGCCACACCAATGTAAAATATTTTGAGGTTAATAGTTGTTTTTTGGATTAAAGTAGGTTTGACAATCTACCATTTTTTCCTATCCTTTCTACATCATATCCTGATCTTTTAGAAAGAAATTGGCTATGACCAATAGCAATTTTTAATGAACCCCCATAAATGAAAAAAAACCATTAATAGCTCGTACATAGTTATCTAGATTACTTCCTGCTGATTGTTGGATGCTGGTCTACTTTGAGGCATCCTGAGAAAATCAGGATAATTGTAAAGCCTTGGCTAGAATATTCCATGAGGCTTTATCATGAAGCTATTGTGGATGTTGGATGATATTTGCCATTTTTATTGGTGTCTAGTCCCTTGTTCAGAAAGTCCATACACTTTTAAAGTTAATATACATATCTGCATTAACACAAACATAAGCTGTGCATTATATACAAGCCAGCCAAAAATATATTTTGTGTTTTATTTTTGAGCAGGTAATATAAATATCCTATGCATTGTAGCTACTTTAGGTTTATATTCCTTTGTCTGTAAGCAGGATTTTCAGAGGATCTTCCTTGATGAAACAGAATTTTCTTAACTCAGAGTGAAACCATAGTCTCTCATTTCCCATGGAAATAAAAATATAGCCTCTCATCCAAGTAACATATCTTTTGACTTGAATTTTGAAGTTGAGATCATTTTAAAATATATAGTTTAATATAACAGTTTCCATAATCCAAGGTCTCTTAGCTGCCCAAAATATTAAAGACAACAAAATGAATCCAGACTTTCTGTGTATTTTACATTTTTGTGACTTATTTTTTATAAAGCTTTATTTTCTTTTTGAGAACTTTATTATTTTAACACTATATTTTTAATAAATAACTGTATAACTCTTTCTCTTTTCTCTCCAAAGACTATGTACATTTATTGAAACATACTGTGACCTGTTTAGAGGTTTTTTTTAAATCTGAATCTGTCCTTGATGTACATCTGTACCCATTTCTGTCTGCAAAAGTAAAAAACAAAACAAAACAAAACAAAAACCTGCTGTCTGCCTTAGATTTTAACTTGCAGGCAGCTGGCTTCTACCTTCATTTTGTAGTTAACACCAATATTTCTCCTAAAGGAACCACACCTTTGTTTGCTGCCCACAAACAGAACCCACCTGAGAAAATGCAGCTTCAAAGAAGCCATGTCTGACTCCATTTTTGGGTTCTAGAACACTTTTTAAAAGCTTTTTGGGGCAAATGAAATTTTTATGTCCCAACCACCAGGTCCCAAATAATCACACAGAAGCTTATGTAAACTACAGACTATTTGGTCAATAGTTCAGGCTTATTACTAACTAGCTCTTTCATTGAAATTAATTCATTATTTTCCTTTTTCTTAGTTTTTCTTTTTCCATTCAAAAATTTACACTTCCTCCCCTCCTCCCATTCCCCTCCTACTTCCCCCACACCCCTCCATCCTTAAGAGAGGGCAGGGAAACCTGTCCTATGGGAAGTCCAAGGCCCTCCCCACTACATCCAGGACTAGGAAGCTTTGCATCCAAATAGACTAGGGTCCTAAAAAGCCAGTACATGCAGTAGAAACAAATCCCAGTGCCTTTATAAATGACTTCTCAGTCAGACCCCATTGTCAGCCACATTCAGAGAGTCTGGTTTGATTGCATGTTCATTCTGTCCCGGTCCAGCTGGATTTGGTGAGCTCCCATTAGAACAGGCACACTGTCTCAGTGGGTGTATGAACCCTTCCTGGTCCAGACCCAAAAGATGCCCAATCATACTACAAAAGCATTTGTTCAACTATGTTCATAGCAGCATTATTTGTATGAGCCAGGAATTGGAAACAACCTAGATGCCCCTCAATGGAAGAATGAATAAAGAAAGTGTGGAATATATGCACATTAGAGTACTACTCAGTGGTAAAAAACAATGACATCTTGAATTTTGCATGCAAATGGATGGAAATAGAAAACACTATTCTGAGTGAGATAACCCAGACCAAAAAAGATGAATATGGTATGTACTCACCCATTAGTAGACTCTAGCCATAAACAAAGGACATTGAGCCTATAGTTTGCAAGCCTAGAGAAGCCAAATAGCAAGGCGAACCCAAAGAAAAACATATATAGATACTCCCGGAAATTGGAAGGAAATAACATTAGAAACAACATTGCTGGCCAAAAGTTTATTTTAGTTTTTCAAAACGGGGTTTCTCTGAGTAATTTTGTCTGTCCTGGTCCTCACTTTGTATATCAGACTGGCCTTGAACTTACTGAGATTGCCTGCCTCTTCCTCCTGTAGTACTGGTATTAAAGGCTTGCACCACCACTGCCTGGCTAAATTAACACATTTCTATCAATCTATGTATTGTCATGGGACTTGTGACCTTAACTCTTTTTTCTATACATCCTGCTTCCACAGTGACTTGAAAGTCTCTCCTGACTCTGCCCTTCTTCATTCAAGTCCAAAGTTTGATTTTCCCACCTAAATTTATCTTGCTTTGCTATAAAACAACAAGTTTTAATATTTGCCAAAGAGAGTAATATATATTCACAGCTTATAGAATTATCTCAAAATAGTTTTGTTTATTTGGTGTTTATAATTATGATGTGTTTATAATTATTATGAGGATTTTAATCCTGTAAACCCTAAAATGACTCCCTTAGTTGAAATATATTCTTCCTTGATCGCATATCCATCCTTCCTCCCTCCCCCCATACCAGTCCACCTAGCTTTCCCCATTCCTCCCCTACTCCCTTCTCTTTAACTCTCTCCCCTTCCAACAACCCTCCCACCCACCCCCATGCACCCAAGGTTACCTGGGACTCTTGTCTATTTCCAATCTCCAGGAGGATAGCTACATGATTATCATCAGGTTCACCTTCTTATTTAGCTTCTCTAGGATCACGAATAATAGGCTCAAAGACCTTTAATTATGGTTAGAATCCACTTATGAGTGAATACATACCATATTCCTCTTTTTGAGTCTGGCTTACCTCACTCAGTAAAGCGTTTTCTATGTCCATCCATTTGCATGCAAAATTCAAGATGTCATTGTTTTTTACCACTGAGTAAAACTCTAATGTGTATATGTTCCACACCTTTTTTAACCATTCTTCTATTGAGGGGCACCTAGGCTGCTTCCAGGTTCTGGCTATTACAAATAGTGCTGCTATGAACATAGTTGAACAAATGCTTTTGTAGTATGTTAGGGCATCTCTTGGGTATATTCCCAGGAGTGGAATTGCTGGGTCCTGAGGGAGGTTGACTCCCAGTTTCCTGAGAAACCTCCACACTGATTTCCACAGTGGCTGCACAAGTTTGCATTCCCACCAACAACGGATGAGTGTTCCCCTCATTCCACATCCTCTCCAGCATAGGCTATTATTGGTGTTTTTTAGTTTGGCTATTCTGACAGGTATAAGATGATATCTCAAAGTTGTTTTGATTTGCATTTCCCTGATCACTAAGGAGGTTGAGCATGACCTTAAGTGCCTTTGGCCATTCGAAGTTCATCTGTTGTGAATTCTCTGTTCAGTTCAGTACCCTGTGGAGGGCCGGACCACATTCTCCACTGCTTCTAGGAACAAAGGTAGAGATTGACCTCTGTGACCCCAAGGTGTGGCGGCACACGCCTTTAATCTCAGCGCACGTGCTTTGTAACTCTCTACCGCTGCGCTGTGTCCCTGCCTACTCCCGAGGTTTCACCTGGGACTGGGAGCAGTTTGACCAATCCGAGAATGACACGTCCGAAGCGGGGTCTGTTTCCTTTATAAGGGATGGGTTCCATCTTATCTGGGTCTCCGCCATGTGGCTTATGCTCTAGCTCCCAAGAGACATAAAGCTTTTCTGCAGAAGGATCCTATGTGTACCGCGTGGTTCTTGCTGGCGAGACGGTAGCGCGGGACATCTGGTGCTGATACCCGGGAAAAAGAAGAACTTTGCACCACCGGAGACCCCTTGGACACAAGGAGGATTCAGAACTGCAGGGTGTTTGCTCAGAGAGGTGTGACTATTCCTGGACTTTTTGATTTTGGACTTGACTTGTCTCCACCTTGGAAAGATTTTGTAGAGGCCTTGGTACTTCTTAGCAGTTCTCTTATCACTTTGAAATTGCTTAGAAGATAAATCCTGCCAGGCTGTTGTTGCAGACAGACGAAATGTATTGGAGGAAGTCCAGGAGAGCATATCAGAAACTGAGCAGCAGTGGGAGGTTGTGCGCGCACCCAGATAAGTTAAAAAGGACCCCCCGGTAAAGAATGGGGGAGACAGAAAAAAAATAAGTTAAAAAGGACCTCCCGGTGATTTTGGGAGAGTGGAGATGGGGGAGAAGGCTGATTTGCAGGGTCAAAAGCTTTATGTTGTGTTGTTCATGTTGTCTTTTGTGTACTGGATGGGAGAGGGATATTTGAACTTGGAGACTGCTGAGGATGTGGTGTTTTGGGAGGGAGGTTCTGTTTTCGTCCCCACGGAGGGGGAGAGCCTAAGGGTGTACTTGGGATTTACGTGGTTTGAATCACCGAGACCTCCTGAAATGTTGTAATGTATACCCCTAAAATTCAGCGGCCCAATAACAGCAGGAAGCAGCCAAAGAGACTAAACGACGCCCAAATTCCCTTAAAGATTAAATGAGGTCCTTTCAAGCCTGCTTCTCTGAGTTCAGCTTTGCTCCGTGCACCGGTTTGGGCTCGGAGTGGGTGCAGCTGGGGCTGGAGGGCGGCTGGAGCGGAGCTTTGCTCTGTGGCTATGGTGGGAGGCATATTGCGCAGGCTCAGTTGGTGCCTGGCCTGGAGGGTATCACAGCAGTACCGAGAATGAGAACGGTGCCACAAGCTGCCAGGTCAGAAGGCTTGCAATGTGCCTGAAACTGTGAGGGGCTCTGAGGCTGGAGTGGCTTCTGTTCCGCTTGGCTGAGCTGAGCTGTGCTGATCCTAGGTAACAAAGGCATAGCCTGGGGCAACGGGCGGGGCGAACAATGCTGGCTACTAGCCTGAGAGATTTTCCATCTGAATAAGGAACTGAAGAGATAGCATAGGGGTTAAGAATGCTGCCTGCTCTTCCAAGGGTCGTGAGTTCAATTCCCCAGTGACCACATGGCAGCTTACAACTATTTGGTTTTAAATCTAATGTTTCAGGATCCACAGGGAGGTAGATGCAAAAAGCCCTTAGATTTTTAAAGTGATTGGGTCGTTGGCTGGGTCTGTGAGAGTTTGTTTACAGCTGCTTTTGCTATGGCACAGGTGTTGAGAGTTTGCTAGTAGGGAAGCGGCCCTGTTCGCCGCCTCTCCCATTGGCCCCTTGAGCCGCAGCGGCTCTGGCGCGGACCTTGAGATGTTGCAGGCCTGTGCCGCCACGGTCTGAGTGTCGGCTCCCGCCACACTCCGCCACCAATACAGCCTCAGAGAACTAGGCTAGCCCCGCGGGGAAGGCAGGGGCGCCTGGGGATGGAGCCACCACTTCCTGGCCTGGGACACAGGGATCCCCGCAGCAGCAAGCAGGCCCAGGGCCGCGCACAGCACTTGGATGGCGGGCGGGCTCTGGAACCCGAGGCCACCGTACTGACAAGGAATACAGGAGCCAATAAATCTTAAACCTAATATCAACAAACAGGGCCTGGGTTTTTCCTAGGTGCCACTGGGACAGCACGGCCTATATCATAAAAAACAAAGACCCTCAATCAGTTATCTACCACAGTGGCTACAGCCCTGGATCAACAGGCTACCATAGATACATCTATTAGAGGTAAAATAAAGAACAGGTGGATAGCTTATGGCAGCTTGCCCAATTGGGCTATGTATGGAAAACTCCAGCCTTTTGTGTGACCAGTGTACCATATGAGAACTTTATAAAAGTGGCTAACTTGTCCCGAGAATTGTCTTTGTATCTTGCAGGAGAATTTTGATGATTTGCTGTCCTCCTTGAGATGGTCCATCATGACAATCAACTCCACGCGAGTGGACATAAGCCTGGCCAAAGAATTCCAGTCCTGGATCGTGTCCTTCATCCCCTACTTCAAAGAGTGGGTGGGGGTGGAAATGTTTTGGAACAGTCCTATGCTATGGATTAGTGTTTTTCCTCTGGATGGTCTGCTGACTCAAATCCCAAAATCGTAGGGACAAAGTGGTTATTGCACAAGCGCTGGCTGCCCTGGAACAGGGGGCCTCTACTGATGTGTGGTTATTTATGTTAAAGCAGTAAGGTTTAAGCCAACCAGCTCCTGCACCCCTAGGACAATGGTCCATTGCACAGGGTGGAGTGCTTGGCTTAGCTAGCCCTGAAGGTTGTCGAGCTTAAAAGCATCGCACAGAGAATGACCCTCTCTGAGAGATAAGTCGCTCTGCTTAAGGGTTTCCTGCCGTATATTCCCTTTCCCAGAAAATTGGCAGAGGGCAGGCCGGATAGGTTCCAGGTGTCATGAGCCTAGGGACAGATTCCGTGTAAGCCCATTTTTATGTTTTCATTTTGGGAAGTGCGACCTCTATCTTTACCTTCCTAGGGAGTTGCCTTTCTGCAAAGAAGTAAAAAAAAGGGGGATATGTGGAGGGCCGGACCACATTCTCCACTGCTTCTAGGAACAAAGGTAGAGATTGACCTCTGTGACCCCAACGTGTGGCGGCACACGCCTTTAATCCCAGCGCACGTGCTTTGTAACTCTCTACCGCTGCGTCCCTGCCTACTCCCGAGGTTTCACCTGGGACTGGGAGCAGTTTGACCAATCCGAGAATGACACGTCCGAAGCGGGGTCTGTTTCCTTTATAAGGGATGGGTTCCATCTTATCTGGGTCTCCGCCATGTGGCTTATGCTCTAGCTCCCAAGAGACATAAAGCTTTTCTGCAGAAGGATCCTATGTGTACCGCGTGGTTCTTGCTGGCGAGACGGTAGCGCGGGACATCACCCCATTTTTTAATTGGGTTAATTAGAGTTTTAGTGTCTAGTTTCTTAAGTTCTTTGTATATTTTGGAGATCAGACCTTTGTCTGATGAGGGGTTTGTGAAGATCTTCTCCCAGTCGTAAGGTAGCCTTTTTGTCTTACTTACAGTGTCCTTTGCTTTACAGAACTTCTCAGTTCAGTAGGTCCCATTTATTCATTGTTTCTCTTATTGTCTGCGCTCCTGGGGTTCTGTTTAGGAAGTGGTCTCCTGTGCCAATATCTTGTAGACTACTTCCCACTTTCTCTTCTATCAGGTTCAAAGTGGTCGGATTAATGTTGATGTCGGCTTGCTATATATTGCTTTTATTATATTTAGATATGATCGTCGTATACCCAATCTCTCCAACACCTTTATCATAAAGGGGCGTTGAATTTTGTCAAATGCTTTTTCAGCATCCAATGAAATGATCATACGGTTTTTTTCTTTCAGTTTATTTATATGATGGATTACATTGATAGATTTGTGTATGTTGAATCAGCCCTGCATCTCTGGGATGAAGCCCACTTGATCATAATGTATAATTTTTCTAATGTATTCTTGGATTCGGTTTGCTAGTATTTTATTGAGAATTTTTGCGTCAATGTTCATGAGTGAGATTGGTCTGTAATTCTCTTTCTTGGTTGTGCCTTTGTGTGGTTTTGGTATCAGGGTAACTGTAACTTCATAAAAAGAGTTTGGCAATGATTCTTCTGTTTCTATATTGTGAAATACATTAAGGAGTATAGGTATTAGCTCTTCCTGGAAGTTCTGGTAGAATTCTGCATTGAAACCATCTGGTCCTGGGCTTTTTTTGGTAGGGAGATTTTTGATAACAGCTTCTAATTCTTCACGACTGACAGGTCTATTTAGATTGTTCACCTGGTCTTGGTTCAACTTTGGTATACGGTACTTATCTTAAAAAATGACCACTTCTTTAAGATTTTCCAATTTTCTGGCATATAAACTTTCGTAGTAAGATCTGATGATTCTCTGAATTTCCTCTGTGTCTGTGGTTATGTCCCCCTTTTCATTTCTGATCTTATTCATTTGCATGTTCTCTCTCTGCCATTTGATTAATTTGGATAGGGGTTTGTTGATCTTGTTGATTTTCTCCAAGAACCAGCTTTTTGATTCATTGATTCTTTGGACTGTTTTCTGTGTTTCTATTTTGTTGATTTCAGCCCTCAGTTTGATTATTTCCAGTCTTCTAGACCTCCTGGGTGAATCAGCTTCTTTTTTTTCTAGAGCTTTCAAGTGTGCTGTTAAGTCTCCAGTGTGTGCTTTCTCCATTTTCTTTAATTGGGCACTTAGTGCTATGAACATTCCTCTTAGCACTGTTTTCATAGTGTCCCATAGGTTTGAGTATGTTGTGTCTTTACTTTCATTAAATTCAAAGAAGACTTTAATTTCTTTCTTTATTTCTTCCTTGACCCAGGGGTGATTCAGTAGTTGACTGTTCAACTTCCATGAGTTTGTTGGTTTCCTGGGGGTAGCACCGTTGTTGAATTCTAACTTTAATCCATGGTGGTCTGACAAGACACAGGTGGTTACTAACATTTTTTTGTATCTGTGGAAATTTGCTTTGTTACCCAGTTTGTGGTCAATTTTTGAGAATGTTCCATGAGCTGCAGAGAAGAAGGTATATTCTTTTTTATTTGGGTGAAATGTTCTATACATGTCTGTTAAGTCCATTTGATTCAATACCTCCAATAATTCTCTTATTTCTCTGTTAGGTTTCTGTCTGATTGACCTGTCCATTGGTGTGAGAGGAGTGTTGAAGTCTCCTACTATTAGTGTCTGTGGTTTGATGACTGCCTTGATTTCTAGAAGTGTTTCTTTTACATAAGTAGGAGGCTTTATATTAGGGGCACAGATATTCAGGATTGAGACTTCCTCCTGATGAATTGTTCTGGTTATGAGTATAAAATGTCCGTCTCCATCTCTTCTGATTGATTTTAGTTTGAAGTCAATTTTGTTGGAAATTGGAATGGCCACACCTGCTTGTTTCTTAGGTCCGTTTGCTTGAAAAACCTTTTCCCAACCCTTTACTCTGAGTAGATGTCTGTCTTTGTGGATGAGGTGTGTTTCTTGTAAACAGCAGAATGTTGGATCCTGTTTTCGTATCCAATCTCTTAGTCTCTGCTTTTTTATAGGTGAATTGAGTCCATTAATATTAAATGATATTAATGACCAGTGGTTGTTGACTCCGGTTATTATTATTTTTTGTTTGTTTGTTTAATAGAGTTTGTATGTGTTCCTTCTTTGAGTTAAGCTCGTGAAGGGTCGCAAGATGTCTGCGTTATTGTAGGCAGTGTTGGCAATGTTGGATTCCTTGGGTTGCGATTTTCCTTCTATTACTTTCTGTAAGGCTGGGTTTGTGGCTACGAATTGTTTAAATTTGTTCTTATCCTGGAATATTTTGTTTTCTCCATTGATAGTGAATGTTAGCTTGGCTGGGTATAGTAGTCTGGGTTTGCATCCATGGTCTCTTAGTTTCTGCAGTACCTCTATATCCAGGACCTTCGGGCTTTCATGGTCTCCATAGAGAAGTCCGGTGTAAGTCTGATAGGTTTATCTTTATAAGTTACTTGACCTTTTTCCTTTGCAGCTCTTAATATTCTTTCTTTAATCTGTATGTTTTGTGTTTTGATTATTATATGGCGAGGGGATGTTTTCATTCTATTCTATTATATTCAGTGTTCCAGTCTATTCAGTGTTCTGTATGCTTCTTGAACCTTCATAGGAATATAATTCTTTAGGTTGGGAAAGTTTTCTTCTATAATTTTGTTGAATATATTTTCTGGGCCTTTGATCTGCAGTTCTTCTCCTTCTTCAATCCCTATTATTCTTAGATTTGGTTTTTTTATTTTGTCCCAGATTTCTTGAATGTTTTGTCATGAGAATTTGTTGGATTTGCTGTTTACTTTCATCAGAACATTTATTTTCTCTATGGTATCTTCAGACTCTGAGATTCGTTCTTCTATCTCTTGTATCCTATTGGTTATGCTTGATTCTGTAGTCTCTGTTAGTTTACATAGATTTTCCATATCCAGCCGTTTCTCGGTTTATGTTTTCTTCATTGCCTCCATTTCAGTTTTCAATTCTTGTACTGTTTCCATTACCTGTTTGATTGTTTTTTCTTGGTTTCCCAGTGTATCATTCATGAATTTACTCATTTCTTCGAGTTTTTTGTTATACTTCTCATCTATTTCTTTACTCATTTCTTCAATCTTTTTGTTGTATTTCTCATCCAGTTCTTTAAGGGAGTTATTCATATCCTGTTTAAGGGACTCTATTGCTTTCATAATGGCACTTTTTTTCCACTTCTTCTGAATTAAGAGGTTCAGTTCCTTCTATTGTAGGGTCTTTGGAATCTGGTGTTTTCATGTTGTTTTTACCGCTGCCTGCGGTAATCAAGACTCACATGATACTCCAGTCAGGACTTGATGACAATTTTCTTTAGTTCCCATAAGATTATCAGCGCCCCCAACCAGCAGGAAGTAGCCTGAAATATTACACCCACATTCCCAACAAATGGACTATGGGTATTTTCCTGTTTTTTTTTTTTTTTTTAAAAAAAGAGGGAAATGATGCAGGAGAATTGTCTGTATTCTGTCAATCATGTATTTTAATAAAACGCTGATTGGCCAGACAGGAAGTATAGGTGGGTCATCCAGGCAGGAAGTAGAGGCGGGGCAATGAGAATAGGAGAAGGCTAGGGAGGAGGAAGCTCCCTCTGCCATTCCTGCCCAGACCACCAAAGAAGCAACGTGAGCTGATAGCTTGAAAAGGTAGCAAGCCATATGGCTAACATAGATCAGAATAATGGGTTAATAAATGTTACAAAGGCTAATAAGAATCCTGACCTAATGGGCCAATCAGCTTTATAACTTATAGAGATCTCTGTGTGATTGATTTTCTCTGGGACTTGCCAACTGTGGGGTACCAGGTGGGAACAGATACCCCAACAAGCTGGTCTTCATGTTACAGTCATGGTAGTTAGCTGTAGAGGCCAGGTAGGGCTGGCACACACTTTTAATCCCATAGACACACTAGTTAGTCTTAGAAGTTGGGTGATAGTGGTGCACACCTTTAATCCCATTACTAGACAATATGAGGTAGGATAGACAGGAACTCACTCTCATTCAGTCTAAAGATATTATAGAGGTAACAAATCTCTAGTGGCTTGGCTGTTTTGCTTTTCTGATCTTCAGGTTGAACCCCAATATCTGTCTCTGAGTTTTTATTAACCATGCAGCATTTGGTGCCCAATCAGTGGGGTATGAATTCACAAAAAAAAGGCCAGTTGCCTTTGGCTTTTTAGCCACCAGCACAGACCTGAGGTGCACATGGGGCTCCCACCAGAGTAACTTGTGGGGCTCCTGACAGAGTTGCACATGGTATGCCAGCCCCTCCCAGCTAGTCTTTCTTTTCTTTTTTTCTGCCTTTGAGTGAGTTTGTGATTTTCCTATTGTAGCCTCTCTGCAACAGTCTCCAGCTGCCACCCAAATTCCAGAAGCATCTGGCCTCCAAACACCGCAGCACTCATTTGCTCTAGAATATTTGATTCTGCCTTCAGGTAGCCCCACACTCCACGTACTTTTCCTCATTTCTTGTGCAATTCTCAGACAACCCCCCCTTATTCTCCAACATGAGTTGCATACTCTCTTTGACTTCCTCTTCATAGGCTGCTGCCAAACTAGGTAGCTGCCTTGAAATCTAGTCAGGTTTTTACTGTTCTACACAGCAGCAATAAGTCTCATATTTTCTTTTTTTATTTATTAAAAATTTCCACCTCTTCCCTGCCTCCCTTTTCCCTCCCCCTCTGCACTTTCCCCTCCCCACCTTCTTCTCCCCACCTCCCCTTTCCTCTCTAGTCTTAAGAGCATTCAGGGATCCCTGACCCATGGGAAGTCCAAGTTCCTCCCCCATCCATACAGGTCTCTAAAGGTGAACAGCCAAACAAACCAGGCTCTCACAAAGTTAGTCCATGCAGTAGAATTAAACCCCAATGCCATTGTCCTTGGCTTCTCAGTCAGCCTTTATTTCCCGCCACGTTCAGAGGGTCCATTTTGATCATATACTCCATCACTCCCAGTCCAGCTGGCCTTGATGAGCTCCAATTAGATCAGTCCCACCGTCTCAGTGGGTGGATGCACCACTTATGATCCTGACTTTCTTGCTCATGTTCTCCCTCCTTCTGCTCTTAATTTAGACCTAGGGAGCTAAGTCCAGTGTTCCAATGTGGGTCTCTATCTCCATCCATTGCCAGATGAAGGTTCTATGGTGATATGCAAAATATTCATCAGTATGGTTATGGGACAAAGCCATTTCATGCACCCTCTCCTCTGCTGCCCAGGGAACAATCTACAGATCTCTCCTTGGACCTGGGACCTCCTCTAGAATCAAGTCTCTTACAAACCCTAAAATGGCTCCCTTAGTTGAGCTATTAACTTCCCTGCTCCCATATACATCCTTCCTCCATCCCACCCATCCCATTCCCCCAAACTATCTAGAATCCTCCCCTTCTTACCTTCAGTCTACCCAACTCCCCTTACATCCACCCCCCAACCCTCCACCCCTCACCACTGTCCCCCTAAATTTGCCTGGCAATCTTGTCTACTTCCAATATCCAAGAGGATAACTATATGATTTTCTTCAGGTTCACCTTCTTATTTAGCTTCTCTAGGATCATGAATTATAGGCCCAAAGACCTTTAATTATGGCTAGAATTCACTTATGAGTGAGTACATACCATATTCCTCTTTTTGGGACTGGGTTACCTCATTCAGAAAAGCGTTTTCTATTTCCATCCATTTGTATGCAAAATTCAAGATGTCATTGTTTTTTACCACTGAGTAAAACTCTAAAGTGTATATGTTCCACACCTTCTTTAACCATTCTTCTAATGAGGGGCACCTAGGTTGTTTCCAGGTTCTGGCTATTACATATAGTACTGCTATGAACATAGTTGAACAAATGCTTTTGTAGTATGATAGGGCATCTCTTGGGAATATTCCCAAGAGTGGAATTGCTGGGTCCTGAGGGAGGTGGACTTCCAGTTTCCTGAGAAACCGCCACACTGATATCCACAGTGGCTGCACAAGTTTGCATTCCCACCAACAATGGATGAGTGTTCCCCTCACTCCACATCCTCTCCAGCATAGGTTATCATTGGTGTTTTTGAATTTAGCTATTCTGACATGTGTAAGATGGTATCTCAAAGTTGTTTTAATTTGCTTTTCCCTGATCGCTAAGGAGGTTAAGCATGACCTTAAGTGTCTTTTGGCCATTCGAAGTTCTTCTGTTGAGAATTCTCTGTTCAGTTCAGTACTGCATCATTAGTAGATTTGTTTTTTGAAGCGAACCGTGAGCATACCTAACAACAGTCTTTGAAATCTCCATAACAAGGATGGGGCCTTATAATTTCAATTTCTGCAGTACTAGAATAATACCACTAAGCTGAAAATCATCACCTAATGAGAGACTGTGAACTACAAACTACTCAGAAAAATTTCAAGGTGAATTACTGAGATGATCCAGCCTAGCAGACTACTCTATACAGGACTTGATAGAAGCCCTACACTTTCTCATTATGCAGAGACTTGACAAGTGTAATGATACAACTACCTCTCCCATGACTTGACAATTAACCCATATTATTCTTTTAAGAATACCATAAAGATACCATCACCCCACCCCCTCAGGCAGCAGAAAATAAATTTAAGAATATGACAGTCACATTTGCAAGCGATGGGGTGGATGGTTTTTGATTGTTCAATGCATTATGCATAATTGCCATTATTTAGGGCATCTCATTCTCTGTATCTAATTCTTTTCATGTCTGACTGGCTTTTCTGCCTCTCTTCTTTCTAGAGTCCTCTCTGTGCCTGGAAGTCCCACATATACCTCCTGCCTAGCAATTGGGCATTTAGCTGTTCCTTAAACCAATCAGAAGTTCCTCGGCAACGACAAATCTTTACAGTGTACAAAGAGATTATTCCAAAACATCATTCTCCACTTTTGTCTAAATTAACAAGAATGGGTTTAACTCTAACCAGTAAAACTATATACATTAAGAACAATTTTCAGGTAAGAATTACATTTGCACTCTGAGCCTGGGCTGTAGGCACAACCGGGCAGGGGCAGTTCCTGTGCTCTGAGAGCCTGCCTGACAGGCAGGCCCTGAATCACCTCAGCCACATTCCTAGCCAGCAAGAGACGGTGATCTTCTAGCAGACATCCAATGGAGGAGGGGTGAGTTGCTCCTGGCCGGAGGACTTCGGCTAGGAGGAATTCAGACTTTCCCCACCCCCCTCAACTTTCTGGTTGCCCTGCAGTGGTGGCTATACCCGACTGAGCTCTCCCGAATCCCATCCCAGCCCTCATCCAGGTACACCTCCCTCTCTTTCTCCCCTCCCCCTGGGGCCACAAGATCTCCCCAGAGCTGCTCCCTGACACTCTGAGCCTGGGCTGTGGGCTCAGTCGGGCAGGGGCAGTTCCTGTGCTCTGAGAGCCTGCCTGATAGGCAGGCCCTGAATCACCTCAGCCACATTCCTAGCCAGCAAGAGACAGTGATCTTCTGGCAGACATCCATTGGAGGAGGGGTGAATTGCTCCTGGCCCGAGGACTTCGGCTAGGAGGAATTCAGACTTTCCCCACCCCCTTCAACTTTCTGGTTGTCCTGCAGTGGTGGCTATACCCTGCTGAGCTCTCCCAAATCCCATCGCAGCCCTCATCCAGGTACACCTCCCTCTCTTTCTCCCCTCCCCCTGGGGCCACAAGATCTCCCCACAGCTGCTCCCTTGCATGCTGGGACGGGGCTGTGAGTGCAACCCAGCATGAGGGAGTGCCTGTGTTTCAATAGACTGCCTGAAGAAAGGTAGACATTCTGTCAGTGAAGTCCCTGCTCAACAAGGGAACCTGACCCGGTACCAGAAGATCCAATATAGAGCAGTTGAAGGAAAAGATGGGCAGATGCCAAGGCAAGAACTCCTCCAACAATCTAAAAAACAACATGAAATCACCAGATCCCAACGACCCTACAATAGAAGGAACTGAACCTCTTAATTCAGAAGAATTGGGAAAAAATGCCATGATGAAAGCAATAAAGTCCCTTAAACAGGATATGAATAAGTCCCTTAAAGAAACGGATGAGAAGTACAACAAAAGGATTGAAGAAATGAGTAAAGAAATGGATGAGAAATATAACAAAAAGTTTGAAGAAATGAGTAAATCCGTGAATGATACACTGGGAAGCCAAGAAAAAACAATCAAACAGGTAATGGAAACAGTACAAGAATTGAAAACTGAAATGGAGGCAATGAAGAAAACAAAACAAGGGCCGGCTGGATATGGAAAATCTAGGTAAACGAACAGAGACTACAGAATCAAGCATAACCAATAGGATACAAGAGATAGAAGAATGAATCTCAGAGTCTGATGATACCATAGAGAAAATAAATGCTCAGATCAAAGAAATCAGCAAATCCAACAAATTCTCATGATAAAACATTCAAGAAATCCGGGACACAATAAAAAAACCAAATCTAAGAATAATAGGGATTGAAGAAGGAGAAGAACTGCAGATCAAAGGCCAAGAAAATATATTCAACAAAATTATAGAAGAAAACTTTCCCAACTTAAAGAATTATATTCCTATGAAGGTTAAAGAAGCATACAGAACACCGAATAGACTTGATCAAAAAAAAAAAACATCCCCTCGCCATATAATAATCAAAACACAAAACATACAGATTAAAGAAAGAATATTAAGAGCTGCAAAGGAAAAAGGTCAAGTAACTTATAAAGGTAAACCGATCAGACTTACACCAGACTTCTCTATAGAAACCATGAAAGCCAGAAGGTCCTGGATAGAGGTACTGCAGAAACTAAGAGACCATGGATGCAAACCCGGACTACTATACCCAGCCAAGCTAACATTCACAGTCAATGGAGAAAACAAAATATTCCAGGATAAGAACAAATTTAAACAATTCGTAGCCACAAACCCAGCCTTACAGAAAGTAATAGAAGGAAAATCGCAACCCAAGGAATCCAACATTGCCAACACTGCCTACAATAACTCAGACATCTAGCGACCCTTCACGAGCTTAACTCAAAGAAGGGACACATACAAACTCTGTTAAACAAACAAACAAAAAATCATAATAACCGGAGTCAACAACCACTGGTCATTAATATCACTTAATATTAATGGACTCAATTCACCTATAAAAAGGAACAGACTAAGAGATTGGATACGAAAACAGGATCCAACATTCTGCTGTTTACAAGAAACACACCTCAACCACAAAGACAGACATCTACTCAGAGTAAAGGGTTGGGAAAAGGTTTTTCAAGAAAATGGACCTAAGAAACAAGCAGGTGTAGCCATTCTAATTTCCAACAAAATTGACTTCAAGCTAAAATCAATCAGAAGAGATGGAGACGGACATTTTATACTCATAACAGGAACAATTCACCAGGAGGAAGTCTCAATCCTGAATATCTATGCCCCTAATATAAAGTCTCCCACTTATGTAAAAGAAACACTTCTAGAACTCAAGGCAGTCATCAATCCACAGACACTAATAGTAGGAGACTTCAACACTCCTCTCACACCAATGGACAGGTCAATTAGACAGAAACCCAGCAGAGAATTAAGAGAATTATTAGAGGTATTGAATCAAATGGACTTAACAGACATCTATAGAACATTCCACCAAAATAGGAAAGAATATACCTTCTTCTCTGCAGCTCATGGAACCTTCTCGAAAATTGACCACATACTCGGTAACAAAGCAAACTTCCACAGATACAAAAAAATATTAGTAACCACCTTTGTCTTATCAGACCACCATGGATTAAAGTTAGAATTCAACAACAGTGCTACCCCCAGGATGCCAACAAATTCATGGAAGTTGAACAGTTAACTACTGAATCACCACTGAATCACTGGGTCAAGGAAGAAATAAAGAAAGAAATTAAAGTCTTCCTTGAATTTAATGAAAATAAAGACACAACATACTCAAACCTATGGGACACTATGAAAGCAGTGATAAGAGGAAAGTTCATAGCACTAAGTGCCCAATTAAAGAAAATGGAGAAAGCACACATTGGAGACTTAACAGCACACTTGAAAGCTCTAGAAAAAAAAGAGGCTGATACACCCAGGAAGACTAGAAGACTGGAAATAATCAAACTGAGGACTGAAATCAACAAAATAGAAACAGAGAAAACAATCCAAAGAATCAATGAAACAAAAAGCTGGTTCTTGGAGAAAATCAACAAGATTGATAAACCCTTATCCAAACTAATCAAACGGCAGAGAGAGAACTTGCAAATTAATAAGGTCAGAAATGAAAAGGGGGACATAACCACAGACACAGAGGAAATTCAGAGAATCATTAGATCTTACTACGAAAATTTATATGCCACAAAGTTGGAAAATGTAAAAGAAATGGACATTTTTTTTAGATAAGTACCATATACCAAAGTTGAACCAAGACCAGCTGAACAATCTAAATAGACCTGTCAGTCGTGAAGAATTAGAAGCTGTTATCAAAAATCTCCATACCAAAAAAAGTCCTGGACCAGATGATTTCAATGCAGAATTCTACCAGAACTTCCAGGGAGCTAATACCTATACTCCTTAATGTATTTCACAATATAGAAACAGAAGAGTCATTGCCAAACTCTTTTTATGAAGCTACAGTTACCCTGATACCAAAACCACACAAAGACACAACCAAGAAAGAATTACAGGCCAATCTCACTCATGAACATTGACGCAAAAATTCTCAATAAAATACTGGCAAACCGAATCCAAGAATACATTAGAAAAATCATCCATTATGATCAAGTGGGCTTCATCCCAGAGATGCAGGGTTGGTTCAACATACACAAATCTATCAATGTAATCCATCATATAAATAAACTGAAAGAAAAAAACCATATGATCATTTCATTGGATGCTGAGAAAGCATTTGACAAAATTCAACACCCCTTTATGATAAAGGTGTTGGAGAGATTGGGTATACGAGGATCATACCTGAAGATAATAAAAGCAATATATAGCAAACCGACAGCTACCATCAAATTGAATGGAGAGAAACTCAAAGCCATTCCACTAAAATCAGGAACACGACAAGGCTGTCCACTCTCTCCATACCTCTTCAATATAGTGCTTGAAGTTCTAGCAATAGCAATAAGACAACATAAGGGAATCAAGGGTATTCGAATTGGAAAGGATGAAGTGAAACTTTCGTTATTTGCAGACGATATGATAGTGTACATAAGCGACCCCAAAAACTCTACCAAAGAACTCCTACAGTTGATAAACACCTTTAGTAATGTGGCAGGATACAAGATCAACTCCAAAAAATCGGTTGCCCTCCTATACACAAAGGACAAAGAAGCAGAGAGGGAAATCAGAGAAACATCACCTTTCATGCTAGCCACAAATAGCATAAAATATCTTGGGGTAACTCTAACCAAGGAAGTGAAAGACCTATTTGACAAGAACTTTAAGTCCTTGAAGAAAGAAATTGAGGAGGATACCAGAAAATGGAAAGACCTCCCCTGCTCTTGGATTGGGAGAATCAACATAGTAAAAATGACAATTCTACCAAAAGCAATCTATAGATTCAATGCAATTCCCATCAAAATCCCACCAAACTTCTTCACAGACCTTGAGAGAACAATAATCAAGTTTATATGGCAAAACAAAAAACCCAGGATAGCCAAAACAATCTTATACAATAAAGGAACTTCTGGAGGTATTACTATCCCTGACTTCAAACTCTATTACAGAGCAACAGTGTTGAAAACAGCTTGGTATTGGCATAACAACAGAGTAGTCGACCTATGGAATCGAATAGAAGACCCGGATATTAACCCACTAACTTATGAACACCGGATTTTTGACAAGGGAGCTAAAGGTATACAATGGAAGAAGGATAGCATCTTTAACAAATGGTGCTGGCATAACTGGATGTCAACCTGTAGAAAAATGAAAATAGATCCATATTTATCACCATGCACAAAACTCAGGTCCAAATGGATTAAAAACATCAACATTAATCTGACCACTTTGAACCTGATAGAAGAGAAAGTGGGAAGTAGTCTACAAGATATAGGCACAGCAGACCACTTCCTAAGCAGAAACCCAGGAGTGCAGACAATAAGAGAAACAATGAATAAATGGGACCTACTGAAACTGAGAAGCTTCTGTAAAGCAAAGGACACTGTCAGTAAGACAAAAAGGCTACCTTCCGACTGGGAGAAGGTCTTCACAAACCCCTCAACAGACAAAGGTCTGATCTCCAAAATATACAAAGAACTCAAGAAACTAGACACTAGAACCCTAATTAACCCAATTAAAAAATGGGGTACTGATCTGAACAGAGAATTCACAACAGATGAATTTCGAAATTCATCTTAATGATGAATTTCATTAAGGCACTTAAGGTCATGCTCAACCTCCTTAGAGATCAGGGAAATGCAAATCAAAACAACTTTGAGATATCATCTTACACCTGTCAGAATAGCCAAACTCAAAAACACCACTGATAGCCTATGCTGGAGAGGATGTGGAATGAGGGGAACACTCATCCATTGTTGGTGGGAATGCAAACTTGTGCAGCCACTGTGGAAATCAGTGTGGCGGTTTCTCAGGAAACTGGGAGTCAACCTCCCTCAGGACCCAGCAATTCCACTCTTGGGAATATACCCTAGAGATTCCCTAACATACTGCAAAAGCATTTGTTCAACTATGTTCATAGCAGCACTATTTGTAATAGCCAGAACCTGGAAGCAGCCTAGGTGCCCCTCAATAGAAGAATGGTTAAAAAAGGTGTGGAACATAAACACATTAGAGTTTTACTCAGCGGTAAAAAACAATGACATCTTGAATTTTGCATGCAAATGGATGGAAATAGAAAACGCTTTACTGAGTGAGGTAAGCCAAACCCAAAAAGAGGAACACGGTATGTATTCACTCATAAGTGGATTCTAACCATAATTAAAGGTCTTTGAGCCTCTTATTCATGATCCTAGAGAAGCTAAATAAGAAGATGAACCTGATGAAGATTATTTAGCTATCCGCCAGGAGGTAGGAAATAGACAAGAGTCCCAGGTAACCTCGGGTGCATGGGGGGGGGGTTGTTGGAAGGCGAGAAGGTTAGAAAGAAGGGAGTAGGGGAGGAATGGGCAAAGCAAGGTGGACCGGGATGTGGGGGAGGGAGGAAGGATGAATATGGGATCAGGGAAGAATATATTTCAACTAAGGGAGTCATTTTTGGGATTACAGGAGACTTGATTATATATGGGATCCCAGGTCCAAGGAGAGATCCCCAGATTGTTCTCTGGACATAGGAGAGGGTGCCTGAAACGGCCTTGGCCCATAACCATACTGATGAATATTTTGCTTATCACCATAGATCCTTCATCTGGAGATGGATGACGATACAGACGGAGATCCACATTGGAGCACCGAACTGAGCCCCCCCAAGGTCCAAATGAGGAGCAGAAGGACGAAGAAATGAAAAAAGAAATAAGGACTGCTAGGGATGCTATCACCCACTGATACAAGGGGACGGATCTAATGAGAGCTTACCAACGCCAGTTGGACTGGGACTGAACGAGCACGTGATCCAACCAGATTCTCTGAATGTGGCTAGCCCGGAGTCTTTCTGAAAAGCCATTGACAATGACACTGGGACTTGTTTCCTCTGCATATACTGGATTTTGGGGATCCAGTCTGTTTGGATTCTCACCTTCCTGGACCTGGAGGGAGGGGAAGGAGCTTGAACTTCCCACAGGGCAGGAAACCCTGTCTGCCCTTAGGGACGAAGAGGGAGGAGGAGAGGGAGTGGGGGGAGTGGGAGGGTGTTTGGAGGTGTGGCGGAAATGGAAACTTTTATAATTTAATAAAATTACTTTAAAAAAAAGAATTACATTTGCAATGTCCAATTTATTTGCATTTAGCAAGTTTAGAGAAAATTCTTCATGTATTTTCTAAATATTAATCCCTAAAATCTTGAAATCCAGTAACAATTTAAAAGTATGTAGTTCCATATTCTTATTCAAATATCTCATATGCCTATTTTAGCTCAGAACAACTCTAATATATGCATAAAAGTTTATTTCATAATATGTAAATAAGTATATGTGTGTTGCAGGGTATTTATTAATAAGTGCAATGCTTGTGGATGCTGCAAGATGTCATCAAATCATATAGAGCTGGAGTTAAAGTAAGAATTGATGTCACTCTGTGTAAATGCTGGGAATTGAACTTAGATCCTCGGATACCTCAGTGTTCTCAAACTCTGCACCACCTCTCCAGGCTCTCAGCCATTTTCAAATAACAATAATTGATTTGTCTATCACTCATTGCAAGAAGATAAAAAGAAATTTAAAGTCAATGTAAAGCTGAACCCGTTCTTATGTAAAAATCAGCATCTCCATGTTTATCTCTGCAAAGGAGAAGAATTTGTGGATATTCTACTGAGGATAATAAGACTGCAAAAACTAGCAGACAATGAGAATGGAAGCATATCTAGATAATCTGTGAAAATGCTATTAATGGATTAACGTGTGCTCTGCAGTGGTTAGGCTTTTCCCTGGCTGACATTCAGAAATAAGTAGCTGATACCGATTGTTTGGATGAAAAATAAATTTTACTGAGAAAAATATTAGAGGATCAGTTCCATGCAGTGAAATGTACTCTGCTGATGTTTGTAACCATAGTTACAAAGGAACAAGTTTTGTCTTTGTGTTAGGTCATCCTTTATGATTTTTGCTTCCACATTTTGTTCTTCAATTAAGAAAATGCTCATGAGGCCCATGCTATGAGATGGAACCAAAACATGTCACTGCCTCGAGGGCCAGAAATCAGAGGTTGGATAGCCAAGAGATCTAGAATAGAGTCAAACATGACTGGCAAAAAATTTTGTCAGTGAAACAATTCCTAATGATACTTTGATATACTTGTAGTCCCATGAACTTGAGCCTAGCATAATTTTCATCATAGCGGCTTCATCCAGCAATTGAAGGGAGCAGATGTAGAGACCCACAGTCAAAAATTAAGCAGAGCTGAATGAATCCTTTGGAAGAGGTTGTAGAAGAAATGTAAGAGCCAGAAGGGTCAATGTAATCACAACTAAACAGCTAACAGAATAAACTAATCAGAACTCACAGGGGCTTACAGAGACTGAGCAAACAACTAGGGAGCTTGTACAGGCCTGTCTTTGGTCCTCTGAATTTATGTTATGGCTGTGTAGTTTGGTTTTCTTACAAGAGTGGGAATGGGTACTATCTCTGAGTCTTTTGCATGCTTTTCGAATGCTTTTTCTCCTACTGGGTTGCCTCATCCAGCCTTAATATGACAGATGTTCCTCACTTTATTGTAAATTGATATGGCATAATATTCCTTGGAGAACTGCCATTTGTTCTGAAGGGGAAGTGGATGTGGGAAAGAGGGGAGGGGAGGTGTGGGGATTGATTAGAAGAAGAGGAGGAAGGGGAAACTGTGGTCTGGATGGAATATATGACAGAAGAATGAATTAAAAAAAGAAAAGCCTCAATATATATTAGAAAGTAGTAAGGATTATAGCTCAACATGTTAAGTTCTTGATGTGCATACATGAGGAATGGAGTTTAGATTCATGGGCCTATGCCAAAAGTCAGGCATGGAGATATAAATTGTAATCACTATGCTGTGGTGGGGATGGCAAAGAGAGGAAGATGTCTCGGGTTTACTACCCAGCCAGTTTAGATGCACTAAGAGCTCCAGGTTCCGTTTAAGACACTATTTCAAAAAAAAAAAGTTGAAGCATGGTTGAATAAGAAACTCGGGATCATCTTCTGGCCTTCTAATCATACATACAACAGTCCCCTACACACACACACACACACACACACACACACACACACACACACACACATACTACCTCTGAGAATTGCAAAACTCTATTAAGCATAATGTTTGCACTCCACTGTGGAAATAGAGCCAGAAGGATCAGAAGTTCAAGTCATCCTTGACTGCATAGTGAATTTGAAACAAAGAGAGATAAGTAAATTCTTCTTCAAGAAAGCAAAAATGTCATCTGATTTCTCCCTCCATCTTTTAAACAAAAAGTAAGAAAAGTTAAATAATTTTCTAATTTTCAATCCTGTTGCTAATACTCCCTTAGTTTGGAGTTCCATAAATATCAGTGCTCATGTTTGGTATATATTATAAATATTCCATTCTATCTTTATCTTTTAACAATGTTTAATGCTGTAATGTGACACTGAAGAAAATTTAGGAATTCTTATTTGAGGAAACTGACAATTGTGAAGCAATTATTGTTTGAAGTGAAACAAGAAGAAATCCAGTCATAATGAACCATGACTGTCAGGAGCCCTGAGTAAAGAATTATTAAATACAGCACAAAGGGCAAAATGTGCTAATCTACATCACAGCACATAAGTAGAGTAATAGTTTTGCATCACACAGCTGGGAATACAATATTTCAAGAAGAGTAAACATTATCCAAATTCTTTACATCCTCCATTAAGCCCAAAGTCTTTGCAACTGCATCCAGGAAAAGTCATCTCATTTTTCTAAGAAAACAGGAGGGTGTTTTTAAATTATAAGTGGAGAAAAAGTTTTGCTGTTCTTTTATAGAATATTTATGGTTTAAACATAAGTTCAAATGGATCAATGACCTCAATATAAATTCAGCCACACTGAATCTCATAAAAGAGAAAGAGGAAAGTAGCCTTCAATACATGGATCCAGAACACCACTTACTAAATATAACACCAGTAGCATAGATACTGAGAGCAGTGAGGGAAACTTTTGAAACTGAGAAGGTTCTGTAAAGCAAAAGACACAGTCAATACTATTCCTCTTTAATGCATGCATTTTTGGAAGAGAAATATAACCAAGATGTCATTATTTTAAATATCTATACAACATGGTTTTTTGCTGTCATGTGGCCATGGAAGTTATTTAGTTATTCTGAAATTTCTGTGATAATTTTAATCTAGATTTCTATACACTTGAAGAAAGTGACATTGATAAGGAGGAGTTCTAACACCCTCTTTAAAAGTTCACCACATTCAAATTGTATTAGAGGTTATAAAATCTAATCATATTCTTAGTAAGTTACTCAATGACATTTTGAAGTATGATTTTTGTCAGATTGACACAAACCAGAATCACCTTACAAGACTAAATGTCAATTGAAGAATAGTTTCTATTATGCAGATTTTGTGCAAACAGGATGCTATTCTATATACCTCAGTTTATAACAAAAGCATTTTCTTTTTTATTTCTTTTTCTATGTATGGAGAACGTACTCCATGACAAGCAATTCATACAACAACTTACCCTGTTGTTACAGGCGTCTATTACTCCACTTAATTAAGTCAAAAACAGAGAAATGACCCATCCAAGATCACCTGGGTAGTAAGTATAAGAGCTAGAAATCAAAACCAAGCATTTTTCTGGTGTTAAATAAGATAGCATTATTTCCAGAGAGGTAGAGTCATGAATCTCTGCCATGTAGCATAGAAGTAACAGCCACAAACAGTGAAACTTGGTATGGTGAGTGCCCTATGCTGCAGGGCTGCCTTGGTTTTACTTCATATGGGGCAAGCAGGAGGGGAGCTCAGATTACTGCAATTCCCAGGTGAAATGGCATATGATTGGCTCTGCTGGGCTTAGCAGGGGATAAAAGGAAGGATGCTTTATGAGGACCGCAAGGCTTTATGAGGACCGCATCATAGGATGTCCAAGGAGGCAAGGATGGCCATGCAGTAGTCCCACTACTTGCAGAATAAATGCCATCTGATCACCACCAACCATGTGCACTATTCCTGTTTTTCATGATTCCCCATAACATTTGTGTGTGGCAAACTCCATTGGCGGGTGATCCTTGCCTGGGCAGCTGAAAGAACCTCCTGAGTCACTGTGGAATGCTTACTCAGGTAACTGCAGGTCAGAGTATGCATCCTGCCTCTTCCTAGCTTTGTATCAGTGGACTAGTTACTTAACCCTGATACATCTCCATTTCTCTAATTTCAAAATGTGAATATAATAACTATCTCTAATAGGTTTAATTTGTGAACTTACAGGAAACTTGATTATATATGGGATCCCAGGTCCAAGGAGAGATCCCCAGATTGTTCTCTGGACAGAGGAGGGGGTGCCTGAACCGGCCTTGGCCCGTGACCATACTGATGAATATTTTGCTTATCACCATAGATCCTTCATCTGGCGTTGGATGGCGATACAGATGGAGGCCCGCGTTGGAGCACCGAACTGAGTCCCCCAAGATCCAAATGAGGAGCAGAAGGAGGAAGAAAATGACGAAGGACTGCGAGGGATACTATCACCCACTGATACAAGGGGTCGGATCTAATGAGAGTTTACCAAGGCCAGATGGACCGTGACTGAACGAGCATGTGATCCAACCAGATTCTCTGAATGTGGCCGGATTTTCTGAATGTGGCTGGCCTGCAGTCTTTCTGAGAAGCCATTGACAATGACACTGGGACTGGTTTCCTCTGCATATACTGGATTTTTGGGATCCAGTCTGTTTGGATGCTCACCTTCCTGGACCTGGAGGGAGGGGGGAGGAACTTGGACTTCCCACAGGGCAGGAGACCCTGACTGCCCTTGGGGACAAAGAGGGAGGAGGAGAGGGAGGGGGGGAGTGGGAGGGCGTTGGGAGGAGGGGCGTAAATGGAAACTTTTTATAATTTAATAAAATTACTTTCAAAAAAAAAAAAACAAAAGCATTTTCATAGGATGAAGAAAGACTAGAAGGCAACAAAATGTAGGTGTGTAGTTCATTATTTATGTCATATACAAGTTGCTATGTACTTTATACATGTCAGTTCAATGAACTCTTATTACAGACAAATAATATTACCATAACTTTAGGATAATGTTGCTTAAAGTGACAGAAATAATTTGTTCAATATCATCTAAAAGTTCCTCAGTAATTTAGATTTAATATTTATGTATTATGTGGGCATGATAATGCTTAGTTATTCAGAAGTCTCTGTGATAATTTTGGTCTACATTTCTATACACATGAAGAATGTGACAGTGATAAGGAGGGTTTGATAGTACACTCTTTACAAGTTCACTGCATTCAATTGAATTAAAGTTAATAAAATCTAATTATATTCTTAGTAAATTACTCAATGACATTTTAAAAGTGTGTTTTGCAAAACTGGTCAACAAAACACAGTTACCTCTGTGATTAACAATTCTTAAGCCCTTATTTGTATAGACAATGTTATAGTTCTGTCATGCTAGACACCAAGTAGGTTTTCTGTGTTAACTGGAAAAGGAATACATCCAAGCTGGAATTTATTTATACTTATTCCACTAGCCAAATGTGAAGGAAACTTTCAGGTGATGTAATGGCAGATTGGTACCTGGCATGATTATCACCCTCTCTTCCATCACTGTATCATCACACATAACAAAATATTAACACATAAATACCATATTTTAAAGAAGTAAAACAGTAAAGTTACATGGATGATATTAAACTCTGATTTGTATTATGTGTCTGTTTTATAGGCAGGAAGATTAAAAAATAGCCTTGAGTCTGACCTAACTTACACAGTCATTATTCTGTTAAGACATTTTGTTTCCAAAGGGCAAATTTCAAGCCTTACTTAAATCAGCTCATAACAAAAAAAAATATTGCTTTAAGAAAAATATAGATAGGAAAGCACACACAAATCTCCTAGATAACAACTATAGTAGGATTGTAGACTATGGTTTCCTCTTTGGCCCTACATGAGGTTCAGGGTGTAAAACAATACAGGGTGTTCTATTTCAGTACTCATTTAGCCACATTTGGTTCTTAGTTCTATTATCTCTAATTTACCTCTGGTCATACCTATTCTGATCTGTGAGTCCCAGGAAAAGACTGTGATACATAGTGTCAGGATTTCAGAGCTACTATTTTGTATAGTTTAAAACACGAGGCACTATATCTAATCTAAGGGTACTTTGGACACATTTTTTGTTTATTTGGAAACAAAGAAGCTATCACAGGGTATTGTGTTTAATTAAATCAAATATTTAAGACACAGTGATTCCTTTAGACCCTAAATGTCAAGGTGTGTCTGTTCTTGACCTGTTCAATTTTCCTTTCTCTTTTCCTCCAAGCTGAATGTGTAGAAAGAACAAGTCACAAGATGAAAGCATTACTCAGGGCTCATTTATTTCTTTTCCCAGGAAATTAAACTTGGAAGGAGATGGTGTTTAGATGTTTGTTTCACTTACACTTATTCAACTATAAGAACTGACACATTTACCTCATGGGAACAATATTTTTTTACTATAATTTTAGAAATTCTTGATTTGTTAATAGTAATGCTTAATATTGGGGAAAATTCACACAAAGCTTGTCTCTGATATTGTAATTGAAACTTTAGCACATTACAATGCATGTTAGCAATGGAGGAGACAAAAAATTTAGTTAATGAATTTTAATCTTTTGTTGACTAAATGCAAACTATGGTTTTCTATTTCCCTAATTTTGTCAAAAATGTATTAAGACAAAAGAAAAACATACTCTCTTAAGAGTATATATTGGAGACTTAAGAGATGGCTCAATAGATAATGGCACATATAGGCAAACTTCATGACTTGAGTTTCATCCCTAGACAACATAATAGAAGAAAATAACCCAACATTCACAAGTTGTTGCTTCACTTACACAGGCATTCTCTGGTGTGTCTGTATGTGTGTGTGTGTGCATGTGTGTGTGTGTGTATGTGTGTTGTTTGTGTGTGTGTTTGTGAAAGCATACACACAGAGCAAATAAAATTTAAAACTAAATATATTTAATAGGATATTTGTTTCATATATAGACAAGTCTAGAAGTATTTCATTTCATCAGTAAAAGATATTTATATCTTATTTATCTTACTGTTCATGTTTTTGCCTAGGAGAATACAATGCATTAGTCTATATATTTACGATAGGATAGAGGTGCACTTTTTTTGAAGATTGTCTAGAACAGATTACTATCGGAATAACATTTAACAAAAAGTAAAACTGCTTGGAAGGACAGTAATAGTTTCTGATACTATGCCTTGGGTTTCTTTTCCCAACTCTCAAATAAAGAAAAGTAAGAGTTCTTGATGTTATTCTAAGGTACAATTTTAGAAATATTTCTAATATGATGAGCTTAGTATTTTCCCAGCTGGGGATCATAGGATAGAAAGTTCCTATTAACCAAAAGTCCCAAAATCTGTCATCTCAAAGGAAGTCATCTTTTCCCATCTTGGATGCTAATCTAGCTCAAGAATAGGCCACGATGAGTATCACAAATCATTCAACATGTCCATGACATGTGTGATTTTAGTCAGTCATTGAAAGTAGACCAATTTCACTAAAAATAATCGTGGAAAATCAAAGCACTATTACATCCCTGAAATTTTAGTATCTAGGAAGAAATTGCTTTTCATAATAGGAGCAATATTATTGCCCTCAAAATTTTGAGTTTAAGCATTGATACTGTACATTATAGAAATGCTAACTTCAACGTATTTGAAAATATTTTCAGCAAATAAGTAACAATTTCAGGCAAGCACTAGAGACTCTGGAAAGGTATCATGTGAAAGAAAAAAATAACTATTGCTTAAAAATATATAATCAACATAGAGTTTCTATCTTTAATATGTTTATGAGTCAATTTCATTATTTTCTTTACATTTAAACCTTCCATTGGTAAACTGAAAATGGCGATGTATGGCAAGAAAGTTCCTCTTTCTTCTAAGTTCTTTCTTGACATTATCTGAACATTTCACAAAAAGTAGGACTGCTTGGCAGTAGAGCAATGGGTCCCACTACTATCCCTTGGGTATCTTCTCCCAACTCTCAAAGAAAACACAGAGCAATTAATGTTATTCTAAGGTACAATCTTAGAAATACTTCTAATAAGATGAGGTTGATTCTAGTAGATTCTATGAAAGCAAGTAAACGACTGATGTCTCTCCATATTCTGACTGCATTATTATAGTAATTCTTCTGAAATGTCTTTCATCCCTATTCAGAGATTCTATATACATTAGAACTCTATATACAATAAATTCTATATACAATTGAAGTCAGTTTCACTCATTGAACAATCAGTAACATTCTTTTTCTTAAAGATATCAGATGGGAAAGAAGGACTCAGGAATGGAGATCCTGTTCCTAAAAATAAATGCAAACACAGGGGTTGGTGAAATGGCTAAGCAATTAAAGCAACTTTCTTTTATAGCCAAAGATCTGAGATTGATTTCTGGAACCCAGATATTAGATAGATTTAACTCTGTAAGTTTTCCTCTGACTTCTACTCATAAACCACCACCACCGCTATCTCTCTCTCTCTCTCTCTCTCTCTCTCTCTCTCTCTCTCTCTCACACACACACACACACACACACACACACACACACCAAATTAAAAAAACTACAATAACAATAGAACATCTATGGTTTGGTTAGAAAGATGTTGAAAGTTTTATTTTGGCATATGAACTATACTTCTCATATTTGTATTAATGGTATGACAATATTTCTGTGGTGATTGAACAAATATCTTCTCACCCCAGATAAAGAGCCAGTGACAGAAAAATGCAATGATTCCACCAAAGTCCCACTTGGTGAACTTTCGAGTTTCGTTAGGTTTACTTAGAGGATTTTAGGTGAGGGGTTAATTACAGGACCATAAGTAACTCAAAAACATTCAGAAAACTATTTCAAATTCACTTTTTTCCACAACAGAAAAAAGTCAATAGGTAAAATTCTTAATACAATATAAATATCCAAGAAAAGTTTACATATGTGTACGTGCACATGCACATATGAATATGCATGTGTGTGTGTGTGCTTCTTTGCATGTGCACTTTTATGTCGGCATGAGAAATCAAACTTGGATATCCTTTTTTTAGGCCAAAGGTGTCCCATGGAAATATCCTAATATCTCCATCTATTGCTGATTCTATTGGTTGCTCTCCAAAACCTTATAAGGCCCTATTATTGAAGAGCACAATTTTATTATCTCACTGAACACAGAGAAATTGAGCTGTGCTAAATATAGACTTCACTAGTATTTGCTAGTGAAATACTTCACTAGTATTTACTAGTGTTCAAGTTAGTCTGCTTGGTATCAGAGGACAAATGTAACCACCAACCAAGCTATAGAACTTGCAATCTACAAGAGTGGCCTGCCTGTATAATATGCTGATGCAATAGTGGCACAAAAATTGTGGGAAAAACAAAACTTTTTGATTAGATTTAAGACCTTCACTATCAGATAGAATCAAAGATTGATACTGCTTGAGTGACCAAGAATCCAAAACTGGATAGATCATGGGACTAGGAGAAAACCAAGTACCAAAACAGATAAATAAATAGATAGATAAATAAATAAATAAATAGATAGGCAGGTCGGTAGGTAGGTAAATAGGTAGATAGATAGATAGATAGATAGATAGATAGATAGATAGATAGATAGATAGATAGATAGATAGATAGATAGATGATGGATAAATTGTAGATTGATAGATATAGATAGATGAGTTGATTAATTTTTGAAAGGAAAGAAAATGTCTCCAGGCAAGATATATAAAGATTTAGAGTTCTTGGTCTGCACTCTGAGATCCCAGGAAAGGAAAGGCATTATCTTTCTGATGTCCTGGTCAAGAACTGCCATTTCACAGCAACCACAAGTTTGAATGACATCAATTCTGTGTCCAATTTCTCACTATTTTGAATAGAGCAGCAAATATCACTGTAGCAGAATATAGAATCATTTGGGAATATACCCCAAAGTATATAACTGAAACATTAGGTGGATCTATTGCCAGTTACTGTAGGCAATTATTTTTGTTCACATAATATTATTTAAAATTTTGATGATATATATATATATATGTGTGTGTGTGTGTGTGTGTGTGTGTGTGTATGTGTGTATGTGTGTGTTTGTGTGTGTGTGTCTGTGTCTGTGTGTGTAGAACTTTGATCTGGGTATGTTGTTTTCAGTCTCTCTTTAACTATGAAATTATGTGAGACTACTTACTCCTTCATATATCAGGAAATAACTCAGCAAAGTAGCAATTGTTTAGCCTACTTGTCTCCATACTTTACAATGTACCACAAACAGAGACAACTTGTGTTTCCATTCTCTAGCCATGCTTGATTCTCCTTGGAATATGAGAACCTGTATGTGTGGGTTCAGCACCATAGTCTGATCAAGAGGGCTAGTTCCTTTCCCCAGCATTCTTCTCAATGTTCTCTCACACTGTTTTGAAAGTTTTTCTAGTTTTCAAAATATAGCCTTGATGAATCACTTTCAGAAACAAAACTGCCCTGTCTTCATTACTCTTTTTGCTTAGGACCACATTTTTCCATGGAACCTTTGAAATCATCACAGTGCCTGTTAACCAGATCACTTCATATGTCCAGTTCTTTCAGAGTTGCACCTATTTATTAATGTTTTTAATATGAGGATACACTTTGTACTCTTTGTACATTTCCTTAAGGCACCACATTTAAGATAGTCAAGTGCTATTTTTTTCTTATCATTGTTTTTTTATCTTTTTTTCATGTATGTAAGTAAATCACATCTGCTCACTGGCTTTCTAATCAAATGAAGAATCCAGTGTTTGAGTTTTAGCCTCATGTGATAGAAAGCCTAGATAGCTCAGTACATCTCTCCTTTTCAGATGTTACAGACACTATGTGCTATTCCTAGCCTGCTTCAGAATTCTTTGACACAGTTCTTTGCCTTCTTTGGGCCCTATGACCTGAACTGCTACTATCTCCCTTTCCCGGTTTATCAAATCTTTCCCAGGGATTATCTGATATCTGATGTAGATACTGATATCAACAGTGTTCATTCTCCTTTTAAAGTCAGTGTTCACTTCTATTCCTTCAAATGAACTGACTTTCAAATGTCTCCCAGATAGCATAGCTTTAGGTCTCAACACTGAAGGATTTCTAAGAATTATGGGGTGTGGGGGTGGGCACCTTTCCCAAATGCTCAGACAATAAGCCTTTGTTCCTATACCTCTCATGTTCATTCCTTTTCTAGATTTCTAAGCACATATTTCAATTCAGTTTTACTAACCAAAGTTCTACTCTATAAAAGAACAAGTTGGTTACCTCACCAATTATTTCATCATTTCCAGAAAACATAGAAAAGCCAGATAATTTTACTCTACCCCAACACTTGGACCTAAATATTCTTGTTACATGCTTTAATTTGTTTTAAGTATTTGTTTTAGTTATGATTATTGTTTTTAATGTGTATCAGTAATGTATCTGTGATTTATTTTAAGGTATGTTAATATGTTTTAGAAATATCTCAAGAATAATCTTTATTTAGACTTAAGTATATAATCAATGAGCAGTAAAATTGCTTGTGTATTCTTATCCAGTATAAAATATGTAAGTATGTCTTTTTAAGTCTCCAAATTATTTTTCTGCAGACCATCAAAATCTAGTATAATACATTTTAATGTGGAGATTTAGATTAAAGGATAGTCAGAGCTACATGCTCTCAGTAGGTGGTGGCTATGACTCTGAAGACAATAATTGCTTTTTTTAACAGAAAAAAGTATTAGAGTATATATATATATATATATATATATATATATATATATATATATATATATATCTGTATATATATACAGATATATATATATGGATTGCTATCTGAAAAATGTCGATAAAATTATAACAATAAGAAAACAGAATATTTTACTACCTCAGAAATTTTTATTTCCTTACAGTCATTTGTATGTGTGGCTTCAGGTAACTACTGACCTAAGCTCTGTCATTCAAGCTTAATCTTGGCTATTTATAGAGGTAGAATTATTCAGTATTCAGTCATTTTTAATTAATTTCACTCTGTTCCATGTTTTTGTATTCATTACTATTTCTATACTAAATTTTCCTCCATTCTTGTTGAACTGTATTGTCCCGTGCTATCGTCTCGCCAGCAAGAACTACGCGGGACACTAAGATTCTTCTGCAGAGAAGCTTTAATGCATCTTGAGAGAGAGAGCATAAGCTAACATGGCTGGGGACCTCTAAATGAGGGAACCCATCCCTTATATAGGAAATAGTCCTCGCTTCAGACGTGTCACTCCTGGATTGGTCTGCTGCCCATCAACCCAGATGACGCCTCGGGAGTAGGCGGGGACGCAGCAGTGGAAAATTACCAATTACATGCACATTATCTTGTTCACCTGGTGGTGAAACCAGATGCCAGCGCCATCTTGTAATGGAGAATATGGATGTGGCCCTTCACACTGTATACATATTATTAAGGTTATTCATTAGTGTGAAAATAACAATAGTTCTCAGTTATTTCGGTCTTAAAATCTTTAAATTTAGAATGTTTCTTTCTAGAATCACTCATGTATTTTTCTTTATATACTCCCAGGGATTTTTTTAGATAATTCCATATTACATATAATGTATTAGTTATATTTTCAATGTGTAAAAAATGACTAAAAGAATGAGGAATTTATTTTGGCTCAAGATATTCCTTTGTAGAACACCATGGTGGAAGAAGCATGTGAGCAAGGAGAGACAGTCATTTGGTATCATTGTTAGATGAGTGGGAAGTCACATTCAAGAAGAGTCTAGAGTGGGAAATAACCACAAGAATGTTTCCATAATGATGAACTTCTTCCACAGTGGCAACACTACCTACTGTGGGAAACTCTTCAGTCAATAACCTTTAAGATACCAGTTCATTGGACATGGTCTTTTGTACTATAAATGTAGACATAAATCTTGCAAGGTCTCCGTTTTGGCTGTGGAATTGGTTCCTGTTCCCCACTCATGCAGAGGACTATGATTGGTGAGTCTATCCCTAAGTAAAGAACCCTTTATTATACTCAATTCTGAGCTAGTGTGGAAATACTTTATAGCATACAGCTATATCTGGAACCCTGTGTGAATCCCAACTCCATGCTTGATGGGACCAGAGCAAAAGATCCACAGCCCAAAGTTCTGTGGCACAGAAGGTCTCCCATATTCATCCACCTGGATTAATTTCACATACTAAGCATTGTTGTTGTTGTTGTTGTTGTTTTTACCAAAATAGCAATGCAGAGAAGCTCGCTTTTTGGTGGGCCTGCTGCATGGTGACTTGGCAGTTTTCCAGACTCATGCAGGTTCCTTCTCTCAACCCCTTTTTCTGTCACACAAAAATTTACACAGATTCTGGTTTGTGTTTTCAGCTTATTAGTTCTGGGTTTCCTGATATTTTGGTCACCAAAACACTCTCCCCATGAATGGAATTGATTTAATTGCTCTTAATTTGTCAAACAAAGCATGCTTGTCAGTATTTAAGCAGTCACCAATGCAGAACCAAGCAGGATTGTTCACACTGCTGTCAGTCACATCTTTCTGCCATGTGGGTGCAACTGCAACACTTGCTAACCAATAAAGATTATTACAACTACAACAATTTATTGAAAACTCATAATGAAGGTAAGTTTATTTGATTACAATAAATTTGAAAGTTATATAATGGTAGGCAATATCAACATCCAGAATTTAATAAACTTTTTGCTTATACCTTAGGTGGCGTTCTGCTAAGCTTATAAGGATGTTCTGATACATCCATTTATTTGAAATTAGGGCTTTGCTTTGTTTTTCATATTTTATCCCTAAGAAAATGATTTGATAACAGAGCCAAGAATGAGACACTTTAGAAATGGTACAGTCTTTACAGGCTAATAATGAACAGCTATCTGGCAGGATTAGTAACATTGAAAATCAAAAGTTAGATGTAAAAATTTATACCTTTGAAAAGGATAACATTAATTTGACAGTCAAAATTTAATGCTTGTCAAAGGGTACTGAGAAATTATCTGAAATAATTCATACTGTTGAATTTGACAATTAAAATCTGTTTAAAATGTTGTGATAAGTTAGCAGATAGAGCATCCCTCCCAAAAGGCAATCTGCATACCAGTCAAATAATATTCAAGGAGGAGAAGTTATCTTTAATGAAAAAATTTCATTCTTTAGAATCATATGTGCAGAACAAGGACCAGAGGTTATGTGTGTCAATGAAATCATTAGAAATATTGACAGGTCAAGAGATTCAGGTTTTACAAAGACAGTGGTAGAAAGATTTGAAATGATTGAGGGAATAATCAGAACTTATAATCAGGGAGAAAATATACAATGCCAGGATGTAGCATCACTAGTACTTGTCAGAGTCAGAGATGACTTACCAAGGGTTTTAACTACTGACATCACCTCTGACAAACCATCAAGTACTAAACACCCAAAAGGATCCAAAGTATGTAGATAGAAACCTATAGGTATGAATAATCTAAAAGGAATTAAGCAAGAAGTAGTATCTTTTGGCTTACATTCACTATTTGTTAGGGAGATAGTAAAGACATGGGTTTCCAGCAATAAGGCTACCCTATATATTCAACTTCTATTAGGAGCCGCCAGGATGTCGTCTTGGCGAGATAGTGACAGCGGTCCTACAGCCTGGAGGTATACAAATCCTTTGATGCTGCCGCGCAGGTCAGAGTGCTTGGGGCCTTGTTTTGCATTTCAGAGCCTTGGTCCTGTGGCCTTGGGCCCTAGCAGAATGGCATCAACCAATCAGCATTCAAGCCTCTCACCCTAGAAAAGCGGCTGCCTTTGGGTTTTTCGCTCTCTCTCTTGTCATCCCTTTTCCCATTCCCCTTTTTAATCAAGTGGCTCCAATAAATTGTGATTGAGAAGGATTCTTGATTTTGTGATCGTTCCTTCTTGCTGGACAAGGAGTGCGTGTCGCAAACTTCAATTGATTTCAGTGGTCCTGGAAGATGCACCACAACTACTGTGGAAATGCCACTAGTGAGGAGAGGCAAAATCTTTAGAACTACGAACTCTTTAGCACAATAGCAAATTGATAGCCATGCAGCCTGAGTCCATGCCATTGCAGGACCCTGCCCCAACCCCGGCCTTAGCAACTTGGCGATTTCCCACCAGTGTTTGCCCGCATGTCTTGGTTCCTTCTAGGAAGAGCTGAGTTACTGCCACCTGTAGTTTCCTGTCAGAACTTTTCCTCGGCTTCTCTGGCCTATGTGTCTCACTGCCACTATCCAAGTTAGGATCTGCTTCTAAGGTTCAGTTGCTGCTTGGCCTGCTTGGATCAGGGCAAGTTCTGACTCCAGGAGCTCTAACCCTGTACCTAGAACACAGGCTTGTGTTCCCGATTTAGATCCACGATGGCTAGGCCCCAACTCCAGCCAGCAACCACAAGGCTTGTAACTGCCTCCAAGCTCTTTGTTCATTGAACTTCTGCCCAACTCAAAACTTTACCGTTTGCAAGTGGGCTACTTTTAAGTATTTAAAAAATTTGTTAGGAATTATAAATCTCAGGTAATTCAGGAACTAATCTAGGACCAGCGTTACTGCCATAACTGCAAAACCTGCTGGCCAATCAAGATTGTTACACCTACAAGAGATTTCTAAAAATTATAGTAGAGGTAAGTTAATTTGATTAACAAATAAATAAATTGGAAATTGTAAACCAATCCCAAGATAATGACAGAAAGCATCACCATCCTGGAGTTTAACAACCTTTTGGTTTCTACTATGGATGGCTTTCAGCAAGAGCTATATGACCTACCTGGTACATTTATTTTTGTGCCCATGGTGGCTATTTGTTTTGCTCTTCATATTATATCTTTAAAGAAATGGTTTGATAGCATAATGAAGAATGAGAAACTTTTAGAAATGATACAGTCTTTACAGACTGGCAATGAGAAGTTAACTGAAAGGATCCATACTATTGTAAATGTTAACCTTTATTAGATAGGCAAAATTCAATCCATGTCAATGAGTTATGAAACTTTACAAAATGGTACTGAATGATTATCTGAAAGAATTCATACTGTTGAAACTTACAATCAAAATTTATTAAGTAGCTATGATAAGCTAACATATAGAACATCCCTCTAGGAAGACAATCTACATGCCATACAAATCATCTCTAAGGATAAGAAGATAATATTAAAGGGAAAATTTAAAATTTGAAATCACTGTGCAGAAAAAAGAAGCAGAAATTTATTGATTTGATGATATCATTAGAAATATTCACAGGACAAGAGATTCAGGCTTTACAAAAGGCAGTGATAGAAGCATCATGCAAATTTCCAGAACTGATAAGCAAGGAGAGGTGATACAGACTAAGGATGTCATATCAATGGTACTTCTCAGAGTTTGAGATAACTTGCCAAGACTTTTAGCTACTTATTTTCTTATTACATCTGAAAATCAGCAAATACTCAATACCCAGGTGGTTATGCAAAATGTAAATGGAAACCTATAGGTATAAAAGATTTAAAAGAAATTAAGCAAGCAGTAGTATCTTATGGCATGCATGCACCACTTGTTAGGGAGTTGATAAATTCATGGGGTTCAAACAATAAAGTTTGAACACGATTGGCTTCAATTTGTCTTAGTGGCCCAGAGTTACAGTGGAAATGCCATTGGAGATAGGAGGTTAAAGCCCTGGAACATCAAGGAAGAGTTAAAGAATCTGAGACCTCGCCAGAACAAATTCTTGGTGAGGGCCATTATGCTGGTCCACAGAGTCAAACTATTTAGAATGAACACATCCTATCCCAATGCTATACAGTAGCTTTGAATGCTAAAGATGGGATTCAAAACTAGGAAGAAGAATTGAATCGTATACCAAGGTAATAGAAGGACCAAGAGAACACTTTAGTGACTTTTTACAAAGAATAGCTAAAGCTGTACAAACAGGGCTAACAGATCCAAAAACTAGATGAATACTTATGGAATCTCTAACTTTTGAAAATGCCAACCTGGAATGTAAAAGGATACTTGGACCTCTAAAGGTCATATCACCACCAATGGATGAATGGATCCTACACACAGTCAATTCTGAGTCATTTTACAATAATATTGAGGTTTAGATAGGAGAAGCAATTCCCAAAGGTATAAGAGACATCAAAATACCAAATGTTTTAATTGCGGTAGAATATGCCATCTGAGGAGAGATTGTAGACAATGCTTTCTTAGAAATAATATTTCTTCTGGAAATGACAAAATTAGAAGGTCTAAATCTTCTATATTATGTAGAAGATGTAGCAAAAGCCAACATTAGACTAATGAGTGGATCAGCAAGAGATAAACAAAGCAAACTATTACTATTGAGAAACTCCTTGAGGGGGTCTCTTGCAGTATCCCAGCTCAAACAAGGTTTAGTCATTCCCAGTCACTGTGGAAGACACACCTCTCCATGAAAATGAGAAAATCTAGTGCTTGTTATAAAAATCATACTGCCTGGGATGATGGAATAAACATAGAGAATTAATAAAAAATTCCAGTAGAAAATGGGAAATGTATATTTTGAGACTGCTATAAATGATCAAAGAACAAAGTTGAGTATGCAAATATCATTGTAATTAAAGTATTGTTAGACACATGTGCAGATGTGATTATTACTACTCCAGAATTTTGGCATCTGAATTGTCCTCTTCAGGAAGCAGTTGGTCAAATATTAAGAATTGGAACTCAATCTCAAGTAAAACAAATCATGAGATAGGCTGAATACATTGGGTCAGAAGAAAAGAAGGAAGGCTGAGGGTGTGTGTGGCTATTATAGCAGTGAATCTATAAAGTTGTGATCTATTGTAGCAATGGAATTCCAGATAATCATTACTACAGTCTCATAAATGGAACATAAACCAACTCATGTTTTTGGGAAGAATATTATAAGACACTATAAAAAAACCCAGCCACCAACAAATCATGCTGTTCAGCAACACAAAACAACTAGCAAATCTTCAGAGGTACCAATGTCCCTGCCTTTAGAATGGTTAACTGAGAAACCAATATGGGTTAAGCAATAGTTTTTTTTCTTCCAAAGTTTATTAAATTATAAAAGTTTCCATTTCTGCCCCTCCTGCCAACACCATCCCACTTCCCCCACTCCCTCTCCTCCTCCCTCTCCATCCCTAAGAGTAGTCAGAGTTTCCTGCCCAGTGGGAAGTTCAAGTTCCTCCCCCCTCCCTCCAGGTCCAGGAGGGTGAGTATCCAAACAGACTGGATCCCAAAAATCCAGTATATGCAGAGGAAACAAGTCCCAGTGTCATTGTCAATGGCTTTTCAGAAAGACTCCGGGCCAGCCACATTCAGAGAATCTGGTTGGATCACAAGCTCGTTCAGTCCCAGTCCAACTGGCCTTGGTGAACTCTCACTAGATCAGTCCCCTTGTATCAGTGGGTGATTGCACCCCTCACGGTCCTGATTTCCTTTTTCAGGTTCTTCCTCCTTCTGCTCCTCATTTGGACCTTGGGGGGCTCAGTCCGGTACTCCAATGTTGGTCTCCGTCTGTATCGCCATCTATCGTCGGATGAGGTTTTCCTCTGCTCTTGCCTTCTTTGCTCACGTTCTTTCCTTCTGCTTCTCATTTGGACCTAGGGAGTTAAGTCCAGTGTTCCAATGTGGGTCTCTGTCTCTATCTCCATCCATCGCCAGATGAAGGTTTTAGGGTGATAAGCAAAATATTCATCAGTATGGTTATAGGCCAAGGCCGGTTCAGACACCCTCTCCTCTGTCCAGAGAACAATCTGGGAATCTCTCCTTGGACCTGGGATCCCATTTATAATCAAGTCTCTTGTAAACCCTAAAATGACTCCCTTAGTTGAGATATATTCTTCCCTGATCCCATATCCATCCTTCCTCCCTCCCCTCATCCCAGTCCCCTGAGCTTTCCCCATTCCTCACCTACTCCCTTCTCTCTAACCCTCTCCCCTTCCAACAACCCTCCCACTCAACCCCCATGCACCCGAGGTTACCTGGGACTCCTATCTATTTCCAATCACCAGGAGGATAACTACATGATTTTCTTCAGGTTCACCTTCTTATTTAGCTTCTCTAGGATCACGAATAATAGCCTCAAAGACCTTTAATTATGGCTAGAATCCACTTATGAGTGAATACATACCATATTCCTCTTTTTGGGTCTGGCTTACCTCACTCAGTAAAGCGTTTTCTATTTCCATCCATTTGCATGCAAAATTCAAGATGTCATTGTTTTTTACCACTGAGTAAAACTCTAGTCGACCTATGGAATCGAATAGAAGACCCGGATATTAACTTACAAACCTATGAACACCTAATTTTCGACAAGGGGGCTAAAGGTATGCAATGGAAGAAAGAAAACATCTTTAACAAATGGTGCTGGCATAACTGGATGTCAACCTATAGAAGAATGAAAGTAGATCCATATCTATCACCATGCACAAAAATCAAGTCCAAATGGATTAAAGACCTCAACATTAATCTGACCACTTTGAACCTGATAGAAGAGAAGGTGGGAAGTAGTCTACAAGACATAGGCACAGGAGACCACTTCCTAGGTAGAACCCCAGTAGCACAGACAATAAGAGAATCAATGAATAAATGGGACCTCCTGAAACTGAGTAGGTTCTGTAAATCAATGGACACCGTCGGTAAGACAAAAAGGCTACCTTCTGACTAGGAGAAGATCTTCACCAACCCCTCATAAGACAAAGGCCTGATCTCCAAAACATACAAAGAACTCAAGAAACAAGACACTAAAACTCTAATTAACCCAATTAAAAATGGGGTGCTGATCTGAACAGAGAATTCTCAACAGAAGAACTTCGAATGGCCAAAAGACATGTAAGGTCATGCTCAACATCCTTAGCGATCAGGGAAATGCAAATCAAAACAACTATGAGATACCATTTTACACCGGTCAGATTAGCTAAAGTCAAAAACACCAATGATAGCCTATGCTGGAGAGGATGTGGAGTGAGGGGAACTCTCATCCATTGTTGGTGGGAATGCAAACTTGTGCAGCCACTGTGGAAATCAGTGTGGCAGTTTCTCAGGAAACTGGGAGTCAACCTCCCTCAAGACCCAGCAATTTCATTCTTAGGAATATACCCAAGAGATGCCCTATCATACCACAAAAGCATTTGTTCAACTTTGTTCATAGCAGCACTATTTGCAATAGCCAGAACCTGGTAACAGCCTAGGTGCCCCTCAATAGAAGAATAGTTAAAAAAGGTGTGGAACATATAAGCAATAGTTTTTAACAGAATAGAAACTGTAAGCTTTAGAACAACTTGTCTAGGAGCAACTGGCATATTGAAAAATCAACCAGTCCTTGGAATTCTCCTGTATTTGTTTTTAAAAGAAATCTGGAGACAGCTTGCTACAATACTGAGGGCCTTAAGAGGTGAGTGAAGAGCCACATGTCAGTATGCCCCACTCTCTAGGACCTCCAGAGTGGGATAAAACCCCGGGACTCTTCCCCCAACTCCCTTGGAAATTTTAGCCTGCTAGCAGGGAGTTTCCTGTGGCTAGGCTACCCCAAAACCTAAACCCATCCACTGAACCACAGAAGCTACTAGCCATACTCCACCTAGGAGCTTTCTATAATACTGAGAGGACTAGGAGCTTGGTACAATACTGAGGGGATGAAAAGAAAGCATCAAGAGAACTATCCAGGAGAAGACAAAGAGAGCAGGTGTGTAGAGAGACAGGTATTGACAGTATAAAGCAGACCAAGAAAAACTCTCAAAGACTCAAACAGAATCTACAAGGATTTGATTGAACACAATGACACTGCTGGCCTTATTTAAAGGAAGAGAAGGGTATGCACCAATGCAAGAATTCCTCCAATAACCTAAAAGCAACATAATAACACCAGAACCCAACAATCAAACAACAGGAAGATTTGATTACCCTAACCCAGAAAAAGTAGAAGAAAATGACTTTAAGTGTAACTTTATGAAAATGATGAAGACCTTTAAAGAAAAAAAAAACTCCCTTAAAAAATGGAGGAAAAGACAAGCAAAATATTGGAAGAAATTAATAAATCCCCCAAAGAAAACCAAGAAAAAACAATCAAACAGATAAGGGAAACAGTTCAAGACTTAAAGACTGACATAGAGGTAATAAAGAAAACACAAACCAAGGAAGCCCTGAAAATGGAAAATGTGGGTAAATGAACAGGAACTACAGAGACAAGCATAACCAACAAAATATAAGAGATAGAAGAAAGAATCTCAGTCGCTGAAGATTCTATTGATGAAATAGACTTATTGGTCAAAGAAAACACTAAATCAAAAAAATTCTTAACACAAAACATCCAGGAAATATGGGACACCATGAAAAGACCAAACATAAGAATGTTAGGGTAGAAGAGGTAGAATTTCAGCTCAAAGGCACAGAAAATATATTCAACATAATCATAGAAGAAAACTTTCCCAACCTAAAGAAGGATAAATCTATAAAGATACAAGAAGCTTACAGAACACCAGACTGGATAAAAAAAAAATCCCCTCACTATACAGTAATCAAAACACAAAATATACAGAATAAAGAAAGAGCTTCAAATAAAAAAAGGTCAAGTGACATATAAAGGTTATTAGGATTACACCTGACTTCTCAATGGAAATCATGAAAGCTTAAAGGTTCTGAATAGATGTGTTGTCGACACTAAGAGACCATGGATGCAAGCCAAGACTACTATACCCAACAAAGATTTCATTCACTATCAATGGAGAAAACAAAATATTCCTTGCACATAACAGATTTAAATATTACCTATCCACAAACCCAGCCTTACAAAACAACTAGAAGGAAAACCCGAACCCAAGAAATCCAACTGCATCCACCAAAACACAGATTCTGATACCTGCCCACCAGCAAACCCCAAAGAAGGAAAACACATAAACACTTCTACCAAAATGTTACTGGAATTAACAACCACTAATCATTAATTTCACTTAATATCAATGAACTCAATTCACCTATAAAAAGAAACAGGCTAAGAGAATGGATATGAAAGCAGTATCCAACCTTCTTCTGTATACAAGAAACACACCTCAACCTCAAAGAGAAATATTATCTTGCAGTAAAGGGTTGGGAAAATATTTTTCAATCAAAGCGACCTAAGAAACAAGCAGATGTAGCTATCCTAGTATCTATCAAAATTGATTTCAAACTAAAATCAGTTAGAAAAGACAATCTAGATGCCCCTAACTGAAGAATGAATAGAGAAAATTTACACATTTACTTATTGGAGTACTCCTCAGTAAAAACAATGACCTCTTGAATTTCACGTGCACATGTATGAAATCAGAAGCTACTATCCTGAGTGAGGTAAACCAGACCCAGAAAGATGAACATGGTATGTACTCACTCCTAAGTGGATACTAGCCATAAATAAAGGACATTGAGCCTATTGTTCATGATCCTAGAGAAGCTAAGTAATAAGGTGAAACCTAAGAAAAACATATATAGATAGGCCCATCTTGTAATTGGAAACAGATAAGATCCCTGACAAAATAAATTGGAAGTGGGGGCATGAGAAAGGAGGGTAGAAGAAGAGAAGAGGAAAAGAGAAGTGTTGAGGAGAATTTGAGGGAATGTGATAGTCGAGATGGAGGAAGGGCAGAGATGAGAGCAAGAAAAGAAATCTTGATTGAGGGAGCCATTATAAGATTAGCAGAAGATTTAAGTACAGTGTAACAAAGCCCATATGATTCTGTCCAAAAGACAGAATTACACACACACACACACACACACACACACACACACACACACACACACATATATATATATATATATATATATATATATATATATTTAGTACACATATATATATTCTTATGGTACTAAAGGATATTAAAGAGCTTCCAAATATACTTACTGATTCACAATAAGCAGAAAGTTTTTCTGCATATTGAAACCATTAAATTTATACCAGACAATACAGATTTGACTTCATTATTCATCAGGTTCAAGATATAATTAGGAATAGGCTTAGCCCCACGTACATAACACACATTCTATCCCAAACAGGTCTGCCAGGTCCTCTAGTTCAAGATAATACAGAAATTGGTCAATTATTGATTGGAAACATGCTGAAGATCTTAGAATCTCATTGAAAAATATTTTTCAATCAAAGCGACCTAAGAAACAAGCAGATGTAGCTATCCTAGTATCTATCAAAATTGATTTCAAACTAAAATCAGTTAGAAAAGACAATCTAGATGCCCCTAACTGAAGAATGAATAGAGAAAATTTACACATTTACTTATTGGAGTACTCCTCAGTAAAAACAATGACCTCTTGAATTTCACGTGCACATGTATGAAATCAGAAGCTACTATCCTGAGTGAGGTAAACCAGACCCAGAAAGATGAACATGGTATGTACTCACTCCTAAGTGGATACTAGCCATAAATAAAGGACATTGAGCCTATTGTTCATGATCCTAGAGAAGCTAAGTAATAAGGTGAAACCTAAGAAAAACATATATAGATAGGCCCATCTTGTAATTGGAAACAGATAAGATCCCTGACAAAATAAATTGGAAGTGGGGGCATGAGAAAGGAGGGTAGAAGAAGAGAAGAGGAAAAGAGAAGTGTTGAGGAGAATTTGAGGGAATGTGATAGTCGAGATGGAGGAAGGGCAGAGATGAGAGCAAGAAAAGAAATCTTGATTGAGGGAGCCATTATAAGATTAGCAGAAGATTTAAGTACAGTGTAACAAAGCCCATATGATTCTGTCCAAAAGACAGAATTACACACACACACACACACACACACACACACACACACACACACACACACACACACATATATATATATATATATTTAGTACACATATATATATTCTTATGGTACTAAAGGATATTAAAGAGCTTCCAAATATACTTACTGATTCACAATAAGCAGAAAGTTTTTCTGCATATTGAAACCATTAAATTTATACCAGACAATACAGATTTGACTTCATTATTCATCAGGTTCAAGATATAATTAGGAATAGGCTTAGCCCCACGTACATAACACACATTCTATCCCAAACAGGTCTGCCAGGTCCTCTAGTTCAAGATAATACAGAAATTGGTCAATTATTGATTGGAAACATGCTGAAGATCTTAGAATCTCATAAAATAACATCATGTCAATAGTAGAGGTTTAAAAAAGAACCTTCCCTGATCCCATATTCATCCTTCCTCCCTCCCCCCCCATCCCAGGCCACCAAGCTTTCCCCTTTCTTCCCCTACTCCCTTCTCTCTAACCTTCTCCCCTTCCATCGACCCTCCCTCCCCCCCATGCACCCGAGGTTACCTGGGACTCTTGTCTATTTCCTACCTCCTGGTGGATAGCTAAATAATCTTCATCAGGTTCATCTTCTTATTTAGCTTCTCTAGGATCACGAATAATAGGCTCAAAGACCTTTAATTATGGTTAGAATCCACTTATGAGTGAATACATACCGTGTTCCTCTTTTTGGGTCTGGCTTACCTCACTCAGTAAAGCGTTTTCTATTTCCATCCATTTGCATGCAAAATTCAAGATGTCATTGTTTTTTACCGCTGAGTAAAACTCTAATGTGTATATGTTCCACACCTTTTTTAACCATTCTTCTATTGAGGGGCACCTAGGTTGTTTCCAGGTTCTGGCTATTACAAATAGTGCTGCTATGAACATAGTAGAACAAATGCTTTTGTAGTATGATCGGGAATCTTTAGGGTATATTCCCAAGAGTGGAATTGCTGGGTCCTGAGGGAGGTTGACTCCCAGTTTCCTGAGAAACCGCCACACTGATTTCCACAGTGGCTGCACGAGTTTGCATTCCCACCAACAATGGATGAGTGTTCCCCTCACCCCACATCCTCTCCAGCATAGGATATCATTGGTGTTTTTGACTTTAGCTATTCTGACAGGTGTAAGATGGTATCTCAAAGTGGTTTTGATTTGCATTTCCCTGATCGCTAAGGAGGTTGAGCATGACCTTAAGTGTCTTCTGGCCATTCGAAGTTCATCTGTTGTGAATTCTCTGTTAAGTTCAGTACCCCATTTTTTAATTGGGTTAATTAGAGTTTTAGTGCCTAGTTTCTTGAGTTCTTTGTATATTTTGGAGATCAGACCTTTGTCTGATGAGGGGTTGGTGAAGATCTTCTCCCAGTCAGAAGGCAGCCTTTTTGTCCTACTGACAGTGTCCTTTGCTTTACAGAAGCTTCCCAGTTTCAGTAGATCCCATTTCAACTAAGGGTCCCATTTTAGGGTTTACAGGAGACTTGATTATATATGGGATCCCAGGTCCAAGGAGAGATCCCCCAGATTGCTCTCTGGACAGAGGAATGGGTGCCTGAATCGGCCGTGGCCCATGTCCATACTGATGTATATTTTGCTTATCACCATAGATCCTGCATCTGACGAAGGACGGCGATACAGTCGGTGACCCATATTGCAGCACCGGACTGAGCCCCCCGAGGTCCAAATGAGGAGCAGAAGGAGGAAGAACATGAAAAACGAAATCAGTACTGCGAGGGATGCTATCACCCACTGATACAAGGGAACGGATCTGATGAGAGTTTACCAAGGCCAGTTGGACTGGGACGGAAAGAGGACGTGATCTAACCAGACTCTCCGAATTTGGCCGGATTCTCTGACTGTGGCTGACCCGAAGTCTTTCTGAAAAGCCATTGACTATGACACTGGGACCTGTTTCCTCTACATATAATGGATTTTGGGGATCCAGTCTGTTTGGACACTCACCTTCCTGGACCTGGAGGGAGGGGGAAGGAACTGGAACTTCCCACAGGGCAGGAAACCCTGACTGCCCTGTGGGACGAAGAGGGAGGAGGAGGGGGAGTAGGGGGAGTGGGAGGGTGTTGGGAGGGGGGGTGGAAATGGAAACTTTTATAATTTAATAAAATTTACTAAAAAAAAAAAAAAAAAAAAAAAAAAGAAAAAAAAAATAAAAAAAAAAAAATAAAAAAGAACCTTTACAGTTGCAGAAACTCTGAATTATATTAGCCAATATATCTTAAGGAAATGTTGACAACAGAATCTAAACCAGGAGGTATGATACACTGGTAAAGGGATTTTGCTTTGGTTTCCACAGGAGAAGAAAAACTATAGATACCATCAAAATTAATAAAGATTTTTTTTTTTAAAAAAGGAGAAGATAGCTTATCCACAGAGCTGACAATTCCACAGGTTGTAAGGAAACCACATAAGGGTTGGGACACTGTTTTGTTCTTGTCTTTGGAGGATAATACCAATCTTCAAAAAGTCAAGAGACATGGACATCTAGAATTAAGGATCTCTTTTGAAAAAATGGAGAATGGATAAAGTAGGATAATAGGTAGACTGTTACTAGTGAGCTATTATTTATAAACAATTTACATTGATAAAGATTTTTGAAATAAATTTAAAGTATATTTGTTACATTGAATATGTTCCTATTTCTGCTTACAATATTTATGCATCTATGCAAAGTTATTTAGTCATACTATACGTATGACTGTTTCTACCTCAGCTTAAGATATTTTGTATATTTATGTAATTATAGGATATGATTATCATATTGTACTACCCATTTCTACATATGATCTAGATAGTTATATATTGTTTACATTTTGAGGTCGTTGTCCTCATTTGCTGGACATTTGTTAGTGGTTTTGATTATATCTTTAGATATCATTTTATGAAAACAGGATGGAAAAAATTAAGAAAAAATTTTTCTCAGTCTTCTTTTATTTTTTGGTAATGAATCCTTATCTGATAATTCATCTTAGTATCTTTGTCCAGACATTTTTTCTGAAGTTCAGATCTACAAACATAACCACTTATCAGAAAGTAATCACAAATTTAATTTAAGATATTCAGATAAAACGTGTGGTGCTTTAGTAGAAATTGACTCATACAAATTCATCGTGTGGGAAATGATGTAAGTTTTAATAAGAAAAAAGTCACATTGGTTCATATGTGGTATTTCCCAGCATGCTACATATTGAAGTAATCTGTAACAAGTTTCACACTTAAATGAAAGCCTTAATAACACATGAAGAGCTGCAAAAGCTGAAAATTCTACAAAAGGACAAAGAAATGCTGAATTGGTAGATTTTGTCTTCCACCAAATTTTTCCAGGCATCAACTTTCACAGAGAGGTAATTGCTAGGAACTATTTCTTACATTATATGAATTTTGGAAAAACTTTCTTTTCATTTTTAATTGTATTATATTATTATTAATACACACACACACACACACATACACACACACACGTGTATTACCTTTTCTTTATGTAATGAACCTGGCTGTCCTGGAACTTTCTTTTAAATCAGGCTGGTCAAGAACTCATAGAGATCTGCCTTCTCTGCCTCCAAAATGCTGGGATTAAAGGCATACACCACCACTGCCTGGCTGAAAGAACATTCTTACAGTAATGCCTTGCATCAAGAAAAATAATGTTATTTAGGCTGCAAAAATATATTGATATGAATTACACTGAAATACCTGTGGAATTTTGTTGTTTATTTTTTTAGCTTCTCATTTAATAAGAAGTTACTGTGTTTTGTGTGAGTTTGTAATTTTCTTCTGTTGCTATGTTCCATGTGTTGAGTATTCCTTAGTTTTACTTTTTCTATAAACCCTACTATTTACTCCGAGGTTTTACAGATGGGAGACTGTTCATAAATGCATTTGCAGCATAATAACAAAAGCAGCATTATATCATATTCCAAATTATGACCCGAGACACGCCTCCTAAATTAGTTTTTCTTAGAGAGCTCCTTATTTCAGTGACTTGTAATTATACAGCTTCTATACACCCTTACACAAATTAAGAATTAATCATACTCTCCCTCAATGCTTCACCTCATAGGTGTGCACACAAAGGAGATTCAATGTCTCCTTCATGCATCTTATTACACTGGATCTATTTAAACATTATTTGCATAAGTGTCTTCATATGATGGTTTACTTGTGTATTGGTGTTTATATCAAGGTATTTTTCTCTCATATCTATTTCAAAAGTATGTAATTTCCTTTATGATACGAATAAGATTTGTTGGGATATTTTATTGAATTGCAGATATACCATCAGTGTGTGCTGAAAATATGATGAAAAATAGGCCATGAATAAGAGACAGTGAGATAAAGAGGCTGCACAAATTACTGTTAGTCTTTTATCTCAAAAAAGAATAAAACTACATAAATGACATTATGTTTCAAAAATAAACAAAATTCTTCTATCAATTTTATTTTATCAATTTTATCAATTGATAAAAACTTGCATCAAAAAATTGTTATCAACAATTTTTTTCTCTTCACCTTCCTGTTGAAGGAGTAATGTAGAAAATTAAGTAACTATGAAATGTTCACAGATTATGGGTGACATTAAAACATGTAAAAATGGGAAGACAAAGATAGAACTTAATTTTTTAGACCGCAATATGATTGGGCAAATGATCACCAAGGAGGTTTGGGTCAAAAAAGTCATTTTAATATGAGAAAACCCATCACCAACCACTGTTCAATTTAACTTCACCTACTATACAGGCAGTAGCACTGACTCGCGGTTTCGTAGTATTCAAACTTATCTGGTACACAGCTTCTGAAAAATAACAAGGAAATAAATCACATATTGCTAGTCCCCATTCAAAATACTATAGAATGAATCAAGTATCCATTTTGAACAAAATGTGTCATAAAATCTTCTTACTAAATCAGTAAATACAAAACTAATAGCTGAACTATTTCAAAGTAGAACAGTTTCACAAATCTTCGAGCAGCTGTACTTGGAAGAATTATTGGATTATTAAGGAAAGCACTATCTGGAAAAGAATAAGTCTGGAGGCAAACTCAACCATAAGGTGAGAATTTTAAGCTATGGAGTTAATAAAAAAATAAATTATATAGATAAAAATAATAATATGTTTGGAAGGTTTCTAAGAAAGAGTTTGTAATTGATACTGGGCAAAAATATATAGAGATGTAAGCACATTGAAATTGCATTTAAAGTGGAGTATTATCATATGAAGTCCTCGAAGATTTGCTTGAGTCTCAGCCCAAAACTGCTTTGCTCAGTTTACTTAGGTGTGAAATACATAGCTTTCCTTTTCAAATTACAGTTTTGTATTTGTTTAGTGTGTGTGTGAGAGAGAGTTTATGAGTGTGTGTTTGTGTGTGTGTGTGTGTGTGTGTGTGTATGTGAGAAAGAAAGAGTGTGTGTATGTGTGTGTGTGTGTGAGAGAGAGAGAGAGAGAGAGCGGGGTTGGGGCGGAGAGAAAGTAGGTCAGAAGACAACTTGCTCTGTAGACCTCCACAATCCAACCCAGGTCATCAGCGTTGCTTGCATGCACCTTTACTTGATGAACAATCTCACTGGTTCGTAAATTCATTTTTGAAATAATAATTTCAAGAGGGAAATAGTTACTTTTCTAATCATTCCTTAGTTATTGCTCACTGCTTTCATGAATGCATTATGATTTTTCTACTAGAGCATCCTGCAGTCTTTGTTAAATAAATGACCAATATTTTAAAGATGAATTGCGAAAAGTAGAAAAGCCAATGTTCTGAAAGCCACATAATTTGAAAATAAATGACGGTTCACAGTCAGTTTGAAAATAAATTTGTCCTTTTATTTTCAGTAAAAAATAAATAAATACTCTAGGCTAAATTTAGATATTGTGTGAATCAACCATTAACAAGTGTTCATTTCCTTCAGTTCTCCATTTTTCCTACAACCAACAACTGAACACCCTGGAAGATGGATGTGCACTTACTGCCTAGCTGGTAAATATTGTGATTTGGTTCACAAATATTTTTGTTTCTAACACATCAGGATTGTAATCCTTGATTTTTGTTTGTTTGGTTTTTGTTTTTTTTTTCCTCAATTATCTCTTTTCCTACAAGTCTGGATTGGCTAAGACAAACCTGTATCCTTGGCTTTTTTAAACTTTGATGACAGCCTAGGAGTCTTTGCAACATGAGCAGCCTGCTTTCTGACTATTTTTAGCAATTTACTTTTCTTGCTAAATTCATGTCCTGAACATATTTTCAAGAATTTTTTAGCTGACTGAACTCCTAAAAGGAGATCAGTATTTCCTATCAGAGACAAGACATAAGATAGCCCTTTATAAATAAAATTTTATAAATGCAATACACAATTAATAAATTTGGATTTCGGTACTAATTTTAAAACCTCATACTGATATAGGAAAACAATAGCAGATTTGACAATAAGTCTCTTCTCTTTCACTGAGCACTTTTTGCTACTTTCCTTTTACTATGCTTGGGCACAAATTTCTCCTTTACAAATAGTAATTTATTTGTAGTCATGGGTTCATAGAGAAAAATTGTGATTAAGAGATCTCTTACTAATAGTCAAACATTTCCCAAGGCTTTTGCTGGAAAGCTACAGGCAAACAATTCTTTAAGTACATCTTCAAGCACATCTTTTATGAAAGCATTGTAATGTGTTATATGGGGTTATCCATGAGATGACTGCACATCAGTTAGACAGATCAATGAAGTTTGAAATTGTCAATGATTCCTTTCAAATTTCTCAAATTTTTAAAATTTCTCAAATTTGCTTTGATCTGAGGTTTTAGTATTCAAACAGTTCTACACAAAGCTATTGACTTTATGTTTACATCATAAAATGAAAACTCATATTCTTTCATTGCAGTTTGATTTAAATTTTGTATTTACTTTCTTGAAACCCATGAATAAAACATCTGACAGCTGATATAAATTCTTTAACATTTAGCTAATAATGTGGGAGGTGAAAGCAATGAGTGTAAACATAAAAGATATGTCACCATTACCCAATGTTCTTAGACATTTCTTTCTGATAAGAACTGGATCAGAAAAAAAGGTGGGCTACCAACATTTTAAAGATATTTATAAACAAAATCTGCATATGTCAATAAGTCATATGTAATATTTGATATATTGTGTGATTTTTAAATAATCTCAACATATTTATCTCTTCAAATGTCCATCATTTCTTTCTGACAAAAACGTACAAACTTCTCATTTCATGGAAGGAAAAAAGAATTTTTTCAGAAATAGTTACTGCAGATACTACTTTTGCTTTATTTGTTGGCATGCATATTTTTGTGCCTATCAAACTCTTCAAAGAACTTGGTTAAAAAAACAGAAGGATATTTTGAAGGCCAAACATAAGACTTGTGAAAAATAGAAGAAAAATGAGGCTAAGAAAGTGTGTGATTAACTAACTTCATTTTGAACGGGACAGATGGAAATCTGCCATTGACCTACTTACCACACTGCTATTTTTCCCTCAGTGGGATCTATCATCTTCCTGCATTCAAAGAACACAGTGCCTTAATTAGCTTATTTTAGATACTATCTTCAAGATCTCAGCAGCATTTCCTGTCCCTCCTTCAACACATATTTTTAACATTTCTCTTTGCTTTTCCATTTGTATGATTTTTCTATACATTACATTATAGACAGACAGAATGGTAGCCTGTATTTTTCTAATTTTGAAATAATATTTAAGTACCTCCAAAATGAAGCCATACACCAGTATTTTAAAAACTGCCTTCATTCCTGGTATCCAGGGATACATATTTTTATGACCCAATTATACAAAAATAAGTTTGTCTGACTGGTCCTTCTTACCTCCCTGTCTAAGTGTTTGATTCTTTTTTTGCCACACCATTGATTTATCAGCATGAATCTTTAATCAGCTCACAAGTATTAATATAATAAAATAATTTTGCATGCTTAATATTGTTATCAATAATACATATCAGTATATTTTTGTTGAATTCCTATTTGCAGAACTACATCTTAGATGAATCAATTAATTGATATAATGCTTATATACAAGCTTTTGCCTTAAAATTATTTTATGAAGATTTGAGTTTCAAATTATATACATAGTATATATAGTATTTTAATACTCACCTTTATTTTTTATTAACCATATTGAAAAATGATTTTGACATAACACAAAAAACAGAAGTTGAGACTAGAAGATCTAATGAACAGCACACAGTAACATTGGTAGAAATTTACCAATCTTGGAATTTTATTGACTCAATTGGCTCAGTATTTGCCGTCTAATATTGCTGAACACTAAGTAAAAATAGGATATATGTTAAAATTTATTATATTACAACATGATACAATTTTTCTTTTGGTTTTTTGAGGCAGGGTTTCTCTGTAGCTTTGAAGTCTGTCCTGGAACTAGCTCTTGTAGACCAGGCTGGCCTCGAACTCACAGAGATCCACCTGCCCCTGCCTCCCAAGTGCTGGGATTAAAGGCGTGCACCACGACCACCTGGCCCCCATGATATAAATTTTTAATCAAAGCTTACTAGCATGTAACACGGTTTGCCTTTAAAATCCATATAGTATCATTTATGTGTAATATGCCAGACATATTGTGATATGATAAAGTTAGCTATACTTCAGAGTGTTGGGATTTTAGTGGGGTTTTTTCTTGGAAATTCTTCTACCCTCATTTAGGATTATATGTGGCTGTGTAGTCAACACATTTGTCCTGCCCATCTGAAAATTCCACATTCCAAATTTGTTTACATACTTGGTGATTAAACTTGGTATTTTGACCATGACATTTCTATGATTATTTCTGACTCATTGTTGAATGTTTTCATATCACTGTGATCCATGATATTTAGTTTAATGTTTTCTTTTACCGTATTTCAGTCACATCTTTGCTAAATTTAAATTTCTGCATCCACATCTCTCACTTTTGTACTAAAATGACAGCAAATCTATTTTTTTCTGTATTGTACTTATTATCTCACAACTATGTGTGGTTTTGTTGTTACTGTTTCTGCTCTTGAAGTGTTTATTTTTGTTGTCTACAAATCTGCTTGACTATCAAGTGGTGGCTGCACGTGTCCTTAATCCCTGCACTCAGGAGGTAGAGTTAGGAAGATCTTTGTGAATTCAAGGACAGAATGGTTTACAAGAGCTAGTTCCAGGAGAGTGAGGGCTGCCACACAGAGAAATCATATCTCAAAAACAAAACAATAGCAAAAACAAACAAACAAATGTGCTCTAATAAGTTGAAAATTTAATTGTTCAATCTTCAGAAGCTTAATTAGTAGATAGCATATAATATATAATCATATCAAATTGAATTAATTAAAAATATCCAAATATGTTACAATTTTTTCACAAGTCTGTCTTAATTTGGCATTGCTTTTGTGTTGGGAATTTGAGAAATGTTAAACTCCCTGTCTTCCATGTTTCAGGCACTAGAGTATAACTCTTTTCATAAAAATGCCTGAGATACCTGTAACTATTCATTTACTTTGAAAAAAGACATGGTTCCAGAAACTATCATTTTATGTAAACTGTATTATAAATACATTTTAATTGCTTTTTATATTCAAATATTTCACTTTTAAAATTATTCTTTTAACAACCAGAATATTTAGAACATGTTACTGAACACAGAAATTAGAATCTGACATAAGAGGAATACTGATCTCAACTTAAAAACATAGATAAAATATAGAGAGTGGGAATTATGGAAGACTGAAATCAATAAAAATGCATTTTTCACAATAAAAAGATATTTGACAAAATATTTTACCTAAATCTTCAATATTATTGATTTTCTTTACTTTCATATTTTCTCTCTAAACATAGCCTAAGTTATTTTAATAGTTTGAAAATAAATTGTAAATGATTTTGCCTTTCATATAAAGAAATTTAATGAGAATCTATTTATTGATATCAAGAAGAATTTTATTACTGACAAGGTAAAATATTGTTTTTTCCACCATCCATATTTTTGAAGCATGACAATCAGAATACTTGATGTTACTTTTGTATGATTAAATTTATCTTTAATATATCTACGGCTACATAGAAAAATTTGTAAGAGAAGTTGTGTCCCTGTGATGCTGTTTTTCTGTATGTGTTTCTCTTCCATTTTTATAAAAACTGTCTAATACTGTCTCAATGAGTTTCAAAAGTATCAAGCTATATACACCTACTTTGTCTAGCTAAGACTTTTTGTATGAAATAACAATGTGGATATACGCATTTTGGTATATGTAATTCAATGCACTATGTTTTTCAAGCATACTCTCAGTGACCTAGGTGTCTTTGCTTAGTCTGTACCTTCTATAGAGTATACATGCTTCATTTAGAACATTCTGTATTCAAAACTGTAGTAATCAGTCAAGAGCAATACAATCAAAGTCAAAATGAAAGAAAGCTTAAAATATCTATGCAGACTTACACAACCTCCCCACATCCCTGATTGTCCTGATGCCACAATTCAGGGTTGGAGTTGAAGAGACTGAAGAAACGTGGCAAGGGGAAATTCAACAAGGAAGATTAAAGCAACCATCCCTGCTGCTGTCTGTTGGTTAATACCTGTTGATTTGATAGGCTATAGTTAATTGTTCTTTAGAGTACTACAAATAATTTGTGTGAAAGGCTAAGGGGATATAAGAAGAGTCTACAGCCATACCACACTGAGTGTGCCAGAACTCGTCTGATCTCAGAAGCAAAGCAGAGTTGGGCCTGGTTAGTATGTGGATGGGGAATGTAAGGAAAAGCGCAAATTAACACATTTTAAGTAATATTTTCATGATTTTCAGTATTTACACAAATCTTTATTCCTAGTCTTCCAGGGAAGTAACTGACAAAAAAGGCAGACAATAACTGCAGTTATGTTCAGGAAAAAAAAAAACAAAACTCAAATTAGTGGACATAAGGTGTATAGAAAAAATAAGTTTTGCAGACAATCTAGAACATCTAATTGAGTTGCCTGTTTTCTGCATAAAGCAAAATCTTCTTTTTGTTTGTGATTTAAGTTTAGCGTTTGATTTTGTATGAACTGATAAAACATAGTCTAGGAAGTAGAAACATGAACATTCTTTAGACATGATTTGGTTCATTCATACTATTTATTTAACTAACAGTTTTAATCATGTGGGTATGATTGTATATATGTATGTACACGAGTACAGGAGTTCCAACATACCAAGGATATCAGGTAACATGGGAGCTGTAGTGATAGATGATTGTGATAGATGATCTCTCCATGGATTTTGGTAATCAAACTCAGCTCATCTGCAAGAAAAATGTATGTTCGTAACTGATGTTTCATCTCTCCCTCCGTGTTCACTAATAATTTTTCTCTTTCTCTTTTCCTGTATTATTTGGATAGTGAGTATAAGAATATTTCTTTGACATTTATTTTCACTTTAGAAGATATAATTTTCTACTATCCTATAAATGTTAATATGTACATAAGAAGAATCTCAATTTCTTATGCATATTGATTTCATATTATGCATTTATTTCATGTGTTTTATACTATGCATTATATTTATAAGTAAACCTCTGTCTTAAAAATTTGAAGCAATGTAAGATGCAAAAATGTTAACTCTGTAGTGTATTTATTAACACTTATATTGTATTTCATTTAAAATTAAAGATAAATTACTTAGAATTTAAGTAAGTAATTCATTAGAAAAGCACATATTTGTGTGAGTAAAAACTGTACAATATAGGTAGAACAGAATGAAATTATAGTCAGTTCTTCTAAGGTTTTCCTACCAACTCAGAATGAACAAAAATTTTACAGGCATATCCAAATCAGAACAATGAACTACAGTCAAGAACGAAATTAAAAAAAATAAATCTGCTAGATTTATTTCAAAGTCTTACTCCTACAATTTCATGTCCTTATCTTAAAACCAAGAGTGTTTTTAATAATAATGCCAGTGGGTAACTCTATAATAACACTTATGTGCAGAATAAAATTCTATTGTTCAGTGCAGACAAGCTCTCTGTATTGCAAAAAAAAAGTTTAGGAGGATACATGTGTACAAAAAAAAATAATATCAAATGTGAAAATCTAAAACTTAAATATTTAAAAAAATGAGATTTGTCTCATTCTGTATCTTCAGAAAATGTATTTTAGAAAAATAAATGTAAATTTTATTGAATTCAAAATATTTTTAACATTTAGTATTTTCTTACTGCAGGGGAGGTTTAATTCAGTTAAAGATCCCTTTTTTAGTGCATCATGGAGGAAAGTTATGACAGGAACTCAAACATGGCAAGAACTTGGAGTCAGGAACTGATGCAGAGGCCATGAAGGAATGCTGCTTACTGGAGTTCTCATCGTGACTTCCTTATCCTTCTTTCTCATCTGTGTGTACACATATGTACAAATATCCACATATTTTCATGCGTATATAATAAACATATGCATATGTATTAAAACAACATTTGTACATATGTCTATGTATATCTATCTATATGTTTTCATTATGCGGATATTCTATTTTGTTTGGGGAGGGGGTTCAAGATAGGGTCTCTCTGTGTATATTGGCTCCCCTGGAACTCATTCTGCAGACTAGGTGGCCTTCAGACTCATAGAGACCTGCCTGCCTCTCCCTCCTAAGTGCTGGGATTAAAGGTGTGTGCCACCACAACCTGGTTCAATATACATATTTTAATGCACCCTAGGCATTGCAATTTCAGTGTCTTTAAACAATCAAATAATCTAATAAAGATATTGACTTTTATTTAAAAACTGAGGACCTCGAGGAAGCAAAAAGTTATAAACCTTTTCTGAAATTACACTTGCAAATTTGAATGTAAACTCGAATTATGGCAAATTCAAATTTAGATATGTATTATGTATGTTTTGAAACATATATAAATCTCTGCTTTTAAATTTTTGTAGCAGCAATCTACAATTTCCCTAGGTCTAACATAATCTAGCATGAAAGCACACGAGGCTAGGAATAAGGACACACTTGACCTAATTTTTTCTCACAGCTATATTTTTTCAATTCCCCTGAGTTCACATAAATGTTCTTTGAATTAATTCATTGCATCTTGGGATATACTTGATTAATTGCAAAATGAAATTTAAAATGCTAATCTTTCAAGATCAGAAGCAAGAGCTGTTGCATCCTAGCCTCATGTCACATAATACAATTTCAAGAATCAGGTAGTATCAATGCATTTTCCTTTGACATCTGTAACTAATGTGTATTATCCTAACTACTGATAGTATTCAGAAAGTATGACTGGCATTCATATGTGTTTATATATCAACTTCACGTCTGTGTATGCAGATAAAAGATAATGATACAATTTTAATGGACAAAATTAGGAAGTCATTTTGCACTTAGGAGTGTGTGTGTGTGTGTGTCTGTGTGTGTGTGTAAACAGATAATGAAAAAAGATGTAACAAAACGCATATAAAACAAGGAGGGGAAAATGGAAGAATTTACCTGAAATAAAAGAGAAGGAAGAAAAGACATTAATTTTATCTGTTAATTCATATTTGCAACTTATATAAAAATTGTAATAGATTCTTAAAATGTCCCTATTTCCAAGAAAGTTCTGTCATTGCTGGTCCCTCACTCTCTGGATAAGTAACTTCTAATTTTCAATCAATCCTTCTACCTCAGCCTTACTAATGTAGGAACTAAAAGTGTATGCTACCATACCTGGCTAAAAAAAATTGTTTATTTTACTTTTTGATTCTATACTTTAATGATATTGTTTATGTCTTCATTTTGCTCCTCTCAATCTCACCCACATTCCTTCCATGAGAATTGGCCTCTTTTTAAAATCAGTTGTTTAAATACACGCATTATATATGTATTCCTAAATAGGTAAGTACAACCTGATCAGTCTGTATATTTAAGTTGTAAATAACATTTATTTACTCTTAGTCGGTCTTCATATGAAAACAATAATGAATAAACTCCTTGAAGAAACAATTTACATAGACAAAATTTACTCTAAAGATAAAATAAAATTTCTCTTCCACAGCATTTTTAAGGAATATGATTCCAAATATGTACAAGAACTAAACTTGTTTAAGATTAAAGAGCTCACAATACAGACACCAATGTTAAGGTTTGAAGACTATAAGTGTAATTTTAACCTAATGAGAAAACATGAGAGCCACACATACATTATGGATGCCTGTATGAATAAATATACACTCTTTATAGCTTCAGCATCCACTCCATATGACTTTGTGATATTCTCGAGGTATTCTTTTAAAATGTGAAATAGATAATCAAAGGCTTGAAAATAATTTTCCCGCATCATCTTGTTCAGTAAGAAGTGTATAGATAGCAAAATTCACAAAAACTCATCATAAAAAGATAAATAGTCATGCTAAATCTAGCACTGAACATTTTCATTAGAGAACATATAATTGAAATTACATGATAAGATTGAAGACCACACAATTTGATGACACAGGGAAGAACTTTTTTGCCAATTTTATGTTTTTATGAAACTTCAGAATATCAAGTTGATTTATTTTCTATTTAAGTAAAAACACAACTTCTAGCCATGTCAACAAATTAGATATATTCCTTAAAATCAGATGCAGTAGTACGATTTCTCTTTCTTGTGTTAACTGTAAAAACAGTGTTTGTCTTAATTAATTTAGAGGATACCTGTATTGTCAAGTAAATTAGGGACAGGATGCCCTAAAAGATTTACCTTTGTGATTTCAGCACACCAAATGATGGACCAATTTGAATTAAAGAAGTATGACCACAAAATAACTTGATACAAATGGTGTATAATTCAGAAATTTGAAGTTATATATCTGAAATATTATTTTGCAGTCTTTTATCTTAGACAGAGAGCAGATGGGTAGACTTAATCTCTGTTGGACACTTTCTGGATTCTCCTGAGATGTGGGATTGAATTAGGTTGTAGTTTGCCTCGTGACAGATCCGGTCTGGATGCTCTCATTCTGATACCACTCTCTGTCCACTGCCAGTGTGGTAACACGATTTGCCTCACTAATGCTTGTCTATCTGTTAATCAGTGATAAACGTGAGGTGATGGTGTCTGTCAGGTCAAATTCACTATGACAGTGTCTGGCAGAAATTTAGGACAGGAGATTAGATGAATCATCAATGAATTCTTGTTCTAACATTAGTCATGACTATTATTTTTATTTGGACCTCTAAATAGAAATATAAACCTTGCTATAGAAACAGTTCTCTTGCTTTATAGTTTTGATTTTCCCATTTCTAATTTTTTTACTTCAAATCTTTTCCTAGCATGTTTAGTTTCTAGTTGTTGTGTATATACTTACACATGGAAAGAAAAAAACAGAAAAAAACATAAATTTGCAGTTCATATTCCACATGAAAGTACCCAAAATTATCCATTAAAAAGAAAGAGGAAAATATATTTATAGACAAAATATATTTCACTTTTTGGCATTATTCTGTAGTTTATTTATTATTAAAATTAACATATTATAAGAATATTTTTCTTCTAGATTTTTGAATGTTTTTCTTTCTAAAAAGCACCTAATGTTCATGAGTGCATCAGAAACCATGTACAAAGCAAAACTCCTATTTATTAGGACTCCATGGATAAAATGATAAGATATTAATCAGATGGGAGAATTCTTAAGGGAAGAGGTATTAAACAGTGTTGACTCTTCAGTGTCCTTGGAACACCCCTGGGAAAGTGTTCTGAGAGAAACAAACATTGACAGTGAATGAATTGCTTTGGAAATAGTAACTTTGTGACTAGACTCTTGATGAAAACTTCTCCTAAACTCTAAGACATAACTTCTATGTAAAAAGAGTTTTAAACTAAGGCTTGCATAGAGAGCAGTAAAGACATATTAATACCACTATCATGACTGATATCTATCATGAAAAATATACAAAGAAAGATAATCATTTAAATGCAAAAGATGAATTAAAGAAAAATTATAGAGCTTTGAATTTGTGTGTTGCACTAATGTAGCAAATATTTAGAAACTGATCAAATTTTGGTAAGTGACAGTCCAGAATTTGAAAGAATAAGAAACTTTTCACTGTTGCATCAGATCATCTTCAGAATAGAATGCCCCTAAGCAAAACTTTCACAGTTATTATTAATGGCATACTTTATAAGACAGAAATCACATGGAAAATTTGAAACTGAAAAATTAAGTACAACTGTAGGCTTGAAATACAATATTCATTAATACTTTGTAATTATGCTGATAAGATTTCTAAAATACCAAATGATGCATAATGTTAACACCCTTGAATATTTTAATCATTTACTGTGAATATCAATGGGCCAATTCTCGGCCATCAAATGTCCTTCAAGTTGTCCCTGAGAAATGATAGTGGCATAAATTATGAATGGTACATTTTAAAATCTCAAGTGAAACACATCACACCTTAAACTTATATGATCTTTATAATTTTATTTTTTATTATAGAGAATGAAATCACCATTGATTAAAAGAGAAACAGCATTTACATATAAGATACCAGAGTAAGTACGATGGTTTGTGTTTTCATCTCAGTTTTATCAATGTCTTACCATAACCCTTCAGAGAATCTATGGTATTTAAGAACATTATATAAAACTTTATATATATTTTTTTTCACCAGATTAAAATCCCTTTCCTATGAAAAAGTGTTTAATTAATGGATTTATAATATATTATTATTACATTTTTTGGTTCTCTCTTTTGTAATTTATTTATATTGTGATTTAATTGTTCTTGTAAAATTTTTTATATATACGTGTAAAGACTTCATGAACATTACACTTTTCCCTCCCTTTTCCCGCCTCCTTTTTCCCTCCCTCTCTCCATCTCCCCCTCCCCACCTCCCCTTTCCTCTCTAGTCTTAAGAGCAGTCAGCGTTCCATGCCCCGAGGGAAGTTCAAGGTCCTCCCCGCTCCATCCAGGTCTATAAAGGTGAACATTCAAACAAAACAGGCTCCCACAAAGTCAGTCCATGCAGTAGAATAAAAACCCAGTGTCATTGTCCTTGGCTTCTCAGTCAGCTTCATGGCCAGTCATGTTCAGAGTGTCCATTTTGATCACATACTCCATCACTCCCAGTCCAGATGGACTTGGTGAGCTCCCATTAGATCAGTCCCACCGTCTCAGTGGGTGGACACACCCCTCATGATCCTGACTTCCTTGCTCATGTTCTCCCTCCTTCTGCTCCTCATTTGGTCCTAGGGAGCTAAGTTCAGTGCTCCAATGTGGGTCTCTGTCTCTATCTCCATCCATTGCCATATGAAGGTTCTGTGGTGATTCTTCACAGACCCTGAGGGAACAATAATCACCTTTATATGAAAAAACTGAAAACCCAGGATAGCCAAAACAATCTTATACAATAAAAGAACTTCTGGAGGCATTACCATCCCTGACTTCAAACTCTATTACAGAGCTAAAGTATTGAAAACAGCTTGGTATTGGCATAAGAACAGAGAAGTTGACCTATGGTATCGAATAGAAGACCCGGATATTAACCCACAAACCTATGAACACCTGATTTTCGACAAGGGAGCTAAAAGTATACAATGGAAGAAGGAAAGCATCTTTAACAAATGGTGCTGGCATAATTGGATGTCAACCTTTGGAAGAATGAAAGTAGATCCATATCTATCACCATGCACAAAAATCAAGTCCAAATGGATTAAAGACATCAACATTAATCTTACCTCTTTGAACCTGATAGAAGACAAAGTGGGAAGTAGTCTACAAGACATGGGCACAGGAGACCACTTCCTAGGTAGAACCCCAGTAGCACAGACAATGAGAGAAACAATGAATAAATGCGACCTCCTGAAACTGAGTAGCTTCTGTAAAGCAAAGGACACTGTCACTAAGACAAAAAGGCTACCTTCTGACTGGGAGAAGATCGTCACCAACCCCTCATCAGACAAAGGTCTGATCTCCGAAATATACAAAGAACTCGAGAAACTAGACGTTAAAACTCTAACCTAATTTAAAAAATGGAGTACTGAACTGAACAGAGAATTCTCAACAGAAGAACTTCGAATGGCCAAAAGACACTTAAGGTCATGCTCAACCTCCTTAGTGATCAGGGAAATGCAAATCTAAACTACTTTGAGATACCATTGTCAGAATAGCTAAAGTCAAAAACACCAATGATGGCCTATGCTGGAGAGGATGTGGAGTGAGGGGAACACTCATCCATTGTTGGTGGGAATGCAAACTTGTGCAGCCACTGTGGAAATCAGTGTGGTGATTTCTCAGGAAACTGGGAGTCAACCTCCCTCAGGACCCAGCAATTCCACTCTTGGGAATATACCCATAGATGTCCTATCACACTACAAAAGCATTTGTTCAACTATGTTCATAGCAGCACTATTTGTAATAGCCAGAACCTGGAAACAACCTAGGTGCCCCTCAATAGAAGAATGGTTAAAGAAGGTATGGAACATATACTCAGCGGTAAAAAACAATGACATCTTGAATTTTGCATGCAAATGGATGGAAATAGAAAACGCTTTACTGAGTGAGGTAACCCAGACCCAAGAAGAGGAATATATAGGTTCTGACTGTCTGGGCTTTCAGATCGCTGAGATAACAGGTGAGTACTCGGTTCCTGAGTGAACCTTTGCTGTTTGAATTTACCTTGTGTAGACACATTAACTGAGATGCAATTGAGGAAAATTCTGTTCACTAAACTCTACAAACAAGTGAATCCAGGCAAGATTAGTTCACAGTGATGATGTTGTTCAGGCTTGAATCCTTTGCTTTCCTATTGCATTAATCTATAATGGAAAAATTACCTTTGTACTTGCTTATCCCTAGAGGTGAAAGGTCTGATACTATGTCATAAAGAAAGAATAGGTTCACAAGGGCTGACTCCCCTATTCCTGCATGCTGCTACCCAAAATGAGTGAAGGCTGCCTAATGAGTACACTCTTTCTCCAACCCAACAGGGGTTGGTTTATATAAAAATGTGTTTTTTCTTTCTTGTAAACCAAGTTGTGTTTATAATCATACTTTCTAAAGTTTAATGCTCAGTCTCTTCCAAATCTTAAAAATTACTATTAGATCCCTAATCTGGCCATAATTCTCAGGACACAAAATTACTTAATTCATATTTGTCACTTTGGAGCTCAAGTTGAAAATTAACATTATTTTGCAGAAAATCTCATCTGGAGAAGTGAAAATGTCCTCTCAGTTTGAGAATTATGAAACAGTCAGACCCTTGTGCCAGGATCTATGCCTACTTTTCCAAGCCTCACTGGAGATTATTCTTGAATAGGACAGTTCTTTGCTCTGAACTCGTCCTACACCATTGGACCACTAAACACATTTTCCACAGCCAAGACTTTAGAAGCAATGATTAAAAAATGATACATGCCGTTACTCAGCCATTGAAGGCTAAGGCTCACGGCCTAAAAGACAAAGCTATGCAAGGATCCATGGTTGATTTTTATTTCCTCATGGTTTTGTTGTCTCAGTATCCGTACCTTCTAAAAAGTCTTGAGTTTTCTTATCTCTTCCTTTCCTTAGATGATGTTTTAATTTTATTAGTACAGTGTAAACAACCCACTTCTTTTCAAATGGGGCAGACCATATGATACACCAACATTTCGGGAAAATGTAAAAAAGCATATACTTCTATCAGTAATTTCAATATCAACAAAAAACAATCATTTCTTAGGTAAATATTACACTTTGATTGTCATTACATACCGTTATCAAAATTTCTTCAGTAATTGTAGCAGTCTAGATTACTTCAGAAAGATTAAATTTGAGCCTATGTACCTCAAATGAACATCACAGTATTAAAATCAAACAAAAATACCTAAATATGTCTGCAAGTGTAGCCAAAGAACAGAATGAGTAAACTAACTTTAAATGAGAACCTCAAAACATAAACAAAAATTTCAATAGTACATATTTTCTGGATTCTTGTTTTCTCACCCCAGCTACTTAGTCTAATTTTTTGATGTGTTCTCTGTATTTAAATACTTCTATTTTATTGCTTTTAATGAAATTTATTGTTTTTGTTGTGTTTTAAAGTACGGAATATCAACTATTCTCAATCTTTTACATTTCTTACTTGAATCCTTATTTTTGTCATGCCTAAAATATATGGAAGGGATACTTTGAGGTTTTCCTTACAAGTATTTGTACTCTCTGTAGAAGTGGTTTGAATTGATTTATAACACAATTTTCTTATTAATGAAATAGCTATTTTCAAATTTTCCCTCATGAATTTAATTACATATCCAGTATTAGAACTTATTACAATGTATATATATATATATATATATATATATATATATATATATACATACATGTCTGCATACAGACATAGGTGTTTTTAGAACTTTTAAATCAAAGCATATTATAGCTTACTTGGCTAATTTTCAAAGTCACAGCATTTATACTCCCAAGAAAGGTTTTAAAGGATCATCCTTTCTTTTCTGTTGATGTGGTGAGAAGGTTGCTATGCTACCTAAGTAGCACTTAATGTTGAATTAGTTTCATTGAATTTACATTACACATTATCTCCTAAGAACAAGGCAGCCTAGTTGACATTCATGCTGTATTTCAGAGGAAACATTAACTGACCTCTCTTCATCTTCTTTCTGAACCTCTGGAGTGAACACAGTATGAAGTGTGAGGAAGAAGTACATTTTCTCTCTGACGCTGTTGTCACTGTTTGTACTGTGCGCGCACATTATACCTGGATGTGTTATGTGAATCCATTAATGTTTTGTTAAAGTTGGGTTTGAGGTTTGCGCCCTCTAACTTTTTACTACATTAATCTGTGATGGAAAAATTCACGTGTGCACTTGCATTGTACCCATGTAAGCATTGAATAAGTTCCTTTAGGCGAAATCTCTGATTTCCTCATCCTCCTCATCCTTTTTATCCTAAAGAGAGATGTAAAAATAGGAAGGAGTATGCGCTATTGATTCTTCTTGGTGATGGGAAGAAAAACTCTGGACCTAGGCTGCTCAGGTGAATATTGATTGAGACAGGCTGTAGTTTCACCATCTTGGATGACTTCCACTGTATGACTGATGGGCTTATGTGTAAAAGTAGTATTAGGCAAGAATAATCCACGGTCACATCTGTCGGTGCACTTGATGAGACCCTAATAGAGTGCCTCGACTCACTGGGCTTTACAAGGGCTCTCTTCAGCACTACAAAGCCTCTTAAGCCTCTTGGCTCTAAGAGCCTTGTCTGTTATCCATAATGCAAACTCAGCCATCCCTCTTATGACTGTGGGAGGCCAAATGGCCAGATTGCTTGCTCTCAGCTAAGGGCACTCCAATATTTATTCTTCAAAATCGCTCGAGCTCATGAGTTATGGATATGTCACACAGTAATGAAGCATATCTCAAAAGGTACCTCAAAGTAAATATTGCTGCAGCTTTACCTTGTCTTCTTTTCATTTATTTGTTTACTTTGTTTTTTATTATGCTTCTGAGAATATACCTAGCTCCATATTCACGCCAGGACTGCGTTGAACAATGGAGAGACATCAACAACCTTCTTTTTACTTTTAATTTTGGAGCTGTTTGATGTTGTATATCTTTGAACTAAATCTGTGACCCAAGCAAGCATTGAATTTGTCATTCTTTGGCATAAGTCTTTACGTATATAGGATAATATGACTGTACCACCAAGAGTTAACTAACAAAAATAGACATGACATAAATCACCCACGTTGCTAAACTATAATGGTATTATCTCTATTAACAATTATACAATTAACAGAACCAATAGAGTATTGACTATTAATGTTTTTAAGAGAAATATGAATTTTCCTTATGTATTTTTCAGTCTCTGTGTCATACCTAGACGTGGACATCTGACTGTTCTATTTCTCGGGGTGTTGCAGTGCTAGTTGATCCAAAATGCCTCGTTATCCCTTGTTATTCATAATGGAATCTACTGAGAACTGTCAATTAGTTATCATATTTCCAGTCTGAAACCTAAACCCTGAATACTGCTTAAAACATTGGTAAAATATGTAGCTTCTGAAATGAAATTATACATTGAGGGTGTTGCCTTTGTGAACAAAGTAAAAGCTCTAGTAAAGAGCCTAGACAGATCCCTTCTGCTTGTCAGGCATCTGTGAATGGGTCTAGAATGTGTCATTTTTGAGTCAAAGTCACCAACAGAAACTGCATCTTCCAGGGTTCCTTTCTTGTCTATAAATTGCCTGACCTATCGTATCACTCCAACATACGGCATCTCCATATTTACATTGTACAAAATGACAGATGCAGTGTGGAGGTCTACAACCTACATGCATATTGCATTCTCATATTTAAATATATAGGGATATTTCTATATGTACATATATAAAGAGGTTAGTAATATAGTGTGTAATATTTATACACACAAGCATCTACATATATACTAATAAATATAAAATCCTACCCTTTCACTCTTAACACTATGTCCTAGAAATCAATAAAGCTACCTTCCACTTTCTTCACATAGCTCTATGTTAAAAAGCAATGCTGATTTTTCAGGATCGTTAAACCAATCTCCAGAGAAAATACAGATAAACTGTTCTTAATATTTAAACAATACAAACCAAATGAGCATATACTTTTCTTCTTCCTGGATAGAAGTTTTGAGGTATGCATGTCTTTGTTAGTCATGGCTGAGCTTTAATCCATAGGATTGTACCATTTTAAGTTTCTACAAACCAAGTACACTACTCTTCATACTAATGTGACATTCAGGCTGCCTTATTTTATTGTATTTTTATTTATTCGGTAAAGTGTTAACTAGCTGAGGGATTTTCAGTTCTATGTTTTCATTAATGTCAAACTACTGCTCACTGTCTGGCTTCCTTTGAAATACAAGTGAAAGCTTCCAAAATGCCATGAAGTATGTACCTACAACAAGCATAATGCAGAAAATGCAAGCATCTGCTTCCATTTTAAGCAATTACCAGGCCTTCTTGGACTATGCATGACTGGTAGCCGAATGAGACAAAAGCCCTTACCTGAGCATCCTTCTGCAATCAGGGTTATTAGGAGATGTCTTCTCAAAGCTAGCTCTTTCAAGTGTGCTAAAACCTGTCCACTTGAGTCTGCAGTAATTTGTGAGATCTGTCCAATGCCTGAATGTACTCAAAGAATTTTTTTTTACCAGAGAAAAGATTTCATCTTTATTAGCCATTAATATATTACTATTGTTAGTGTACACATTCGCAGGTTCTCTCTCTCTCTCTCTCTCTCTCTCCCTAGTGCATTTGTGGATGTCAGAGGATAGTTTGTAGGAATCAATTGTTTTCTTTAATCTTATCAGAGCAATTCATATGTATTAGTTAAATCTGACTGACAACACTGCTGTATGATGCTTTAGCTCTAATGTTTTGTGAAATTTTGAATTAATTAATGTATCAGATGGTATTTATTTATATATTTCTCTTCCTTGAATGCTTTCTAATTTTTAAGCTTTCTACTAATGTACATAAATATTTACATGCTTTAGATAAATATTTCATTTGTCATATCCATATAAGGTATTTTACACCTTGTGATATTATTTGTTTTATTGGTTTAGTCAAATAATTTGACCATAGTTTGATGGAACTTTCGGTCTTCTTCATGCTAAACAGTATTCTAGAGCTAAGTACCAGCGTGTTCATAGTGCAGGTGCCAACTCTGCAGACAGGAGCATTCAGGAACTAAGCAAACATTTGTGTAATGCTGTATATAATAGACAAAAGACAATGTTATTAATTCTGACAAAAAGAGACATAACTAATGTCTGACACTTAAGCAGGAAGCAAATTGTTAAGCAAGATTTTGTAACTCAAAAACGGTCAATGCGGATTGTCCTTGAGAAACTTAAATTGTAAATGTAAACAACATGGTAAAACAGCAAGCAAACATGGCCCCGATGTGTGGATATTCCTTTGCATGTTTTCTGGTATTTTTGTTCCATACATATTTGGTCAAGTTTGACATGGGATGTTCGCGTGCTATTAGGATGGTTTTGTTGCCATTCAACATTTCATCATAAATAATATTATGAAATCAAATATTTTATTATCTCACTGTGTTTTTAACATTATAAAATTATTAAAGTAAAGCCAAATTCCATGGAAAGATAATGTTAAATTTGGAATCTCTATATTTGTTCAATAATCAGATTCAATATTTACATTTATAATAAAACATCAACTTGTGATATATGTAATTTAATATTTTGTAAATAAGTTTCTGATTATAATATGATGAAAATGTCATTCAAAATTTATTCAATTTTTATTATTTTCAGATGTGCCAGTATTGGCATAAACCATACGACTAAAATCTCCATGCTGTCAAATAAAATTAAGTATAAATGTGGATATGAAAATCTTTGGCTATATCATTTCCAAGTACATTATTTTTTGATATACAATGCTTATATCTATAAATGATACCTATTCTTTCTATGCAGACAATATGCAAATGCATATGAGACTTTTAAAGTAAGATTTAAAGTGTTTATGTGTTCATATATTGACTGTAGTCGAATGATAGTTATGTATGATTTTTTGGTTTTTTTTTGAGATAGGGTTCTCTCTGGCTTTAGAGCCTGTCCTGGAACTAGTACTTAAATCCAGGTATGATTTTTCTTAATACTTTAGCCAGATATAGTACTGCATGATTGTAGTTCGTGTACTTGGAAAGTGGAAAAAAGATGGTTTGTAAATCCATTGGTATCCTTAGCTAACTATTGAGTCTCAGACCACCCTGGGATACATGATACCCTATCCCAAAACAAACATTTTTACAAAAGATTATATTTTAATTAATTACATTTTCTTGGAATATTGATCAATTTACAGTAAATTCTATCTAAAAACTAAATTTAAATTTTAATATTTTAAGTTACCTGTTAATTTTTTATCTCTTTTTTTAAGAATAGAGCTCATTTCAATTTTTGTTTAGAGTAAAATCTTTTAATTCCCTTGCAATAATAACCAGTTAAATGTTTCACATACATGAAAAATAATTATGTACCAAGTAATAAATCTATTATTGGCCATTAAAAATAACTGTAAAAATTGTAAAGTGTTTTCAAAGATTTTAAGATTTTCTGGCACAAAAATTCAATGTTACAATATAAAACTAGAGCCCCATTCTCTTATCCACAGTAGTAAGACATTCTTGAAAACATTGCTCTGCTCTTAGTACTACATCACAAAGAATGACTGGCCTTAGAGAACAAGATGTTGATATTCATTCAATAATTGCTTGGTTTCTGCTGATACCATCAAGCTTTACTCAGGAAACAATCATATCAAAGTGAAGGCTCATTGAAGTATGTATTTTCGTTAAAGTTGCTTAATAACCATTCTATAAACAACTATTGTTTTGAAGTAATTATAGCAATATAGGTAAGTATCTGTGGTAGAAGTGTATAGAGTTGTATGTGTGAATTTCATCTAAATATGCTGTGAACTGTATTTCTCCGACGAAAGTGTCAACTGTGTGAAAGATTCCAAAGGGCTGATTAACTTAATTGTAGAAATGATGCAGGCCGGGAGCCCAATTGTCTCCAGCTACATTCAGTACCTTTAGTGGCTGTCCATTGCCCACCTTGGTGAAGAGCATCCATTCTTACTACTATTAGGTAAACCATTTTGTCATCAGTGGAAATGGTCAGGACCACATGCCTTCAGATGCTTGGATTCTTATTCAAAGAATTGAAAATAGAGCTCACACAGATTTTCAATGTAAGGTAACTTTATTAGAAACAAGACAATAGTACAGATTGTAAAGAAATGAATTTCAAGATTGGTAGTGGCACACATAAGTGAAGGTACCAAAGAGTACTATAGCCTAGGCTTTCTTTATGTTGTCTGAAGGAAAGCAAGCAAGTTAATTAGGGGAATAGTTTGGGTGGGTCTCTATTTGATTCACAGGTTAGGTCCTACATATTTTTATGACTATTTATATTCCTTCTCACATGAATTTAATCTTAATAAAATGCACACATAATTATATATAAGCATAAGATGTTAAGTAGAGGATTCTCTTTAAAAGTTCCATTTAAGGACACTTTTACTTTACTCTTCTTATAGCAAAAAATACTTCAGGCCCTACTGACCCTTTCATTATCTGTACTCTAATTCACAGGAAATATACTCTTAGAAACTGATGTGATTATTATTAGAAAAAGTGAAATCTATGTTTCAGAAGTGGGATCAAGTGTAGTCTGATGTCGGTATGTGGACATGGGGTTTTAGGTTACTAGGAGCAATATTTGGGGAGGAGTGTATGTGGATAGTACCTTCAGGTAAAGGAACTAGGCTGCAATGCACATCTTTGAAAGGGCAAGAAGTATGCACAACACAAACCAATCACATACTAAGTTACTAAAATTTCCCTTATGCTTGCCTGCCTCACTTCAAAATATATTTAAAAATCCACTGGTTTATACAAAATTAAAAGTTGCCAACTCCATAAAGTACTACATGAGGTCTTCAGGTTATATTTTTCTGCTTTGTATTATGCTATGTCCTAGATTGCTTACTGTTGCTTAAATAAAGATCATGACTACACAGAAATTGTAGAGGAAAGAGTTTTTTGTCTTATTTGTCCAAGTCACAGTCCATCATTGACAGAAATCGATGCAGGAACTCAAACAGAGCAGGAAAAACTGGAGACAGGCAGGAACTGAAGCAGAAGCATTAAATGACTGCTTGCCAACTATCACCTAATAGCTTGTTTATCCTGTTGTCCTACACATCCAGGACCACCTACACAAGAATGGTACTGCCCACAAAGGAGTGTGTCTACTACATAAATTATTGATGAAGATAAGAGCCAGTAGATGTAGTCATGGACCAATAAGATGGAAGCCTTTTCTCCATGAAATTTCATCCCAGATGACCCTAGCCAGAAAAATCCATCTGCCTGATGTTTCCTCCAGAGTATTTTTAAACTGTCTTGATTTGTGACTTTCTTTGCTCTGTTATTCTTGTGGGTGAAAAAAAAAACAGCTCACCTCAAAAGGAAAGAAAGTAATGGTTTATTTTGAAACTAATATGACCAACAATAAAAGCACAGTTATGGTTTTCAAAGTATCATGTTGCAGGAAGGTAGCAATTTTATGAATGTTTTTATACTAATATTACAAAGAAAATTATCAGATACATTAGTGGAACTATCAAGAAGGTAGGCCATAGGAGGCTGGAGGGAATTCTATTCTGTTATAGACTTTAGATGCTGGCAAGCAGCATTCTTCATACTGCAGTGGATGGAAATAGGGGTCTGTCTGTGCATTGCAAATAATTTCCTACTGATCAAAAAGATGCTTGGTCATGTACAGAAAAAGGAAGTAAGTGCTCATATTGCATCTAATGATGTGCCAAGGAATTTGACTATTGATTTTGTAACATTAAATCTCTCCGCATCATTGGAGTTTTAAGCAGGCAAGCAGCACTTGCCGTCACATCTTACTTCCAGGAATTCTTATTCACACTAAACTCACGTTAAAAACTACTACCATATTGAAATGTAGTATGTGGGACAACTTATGTCTGTGTTCCCAGGTCATGTCACTCATATTGACTCTAAAATGTGATGTCACTTATTCCTTTTGAGATGAAAACTGTCTTCACATCAACAATGAAAAGCTGACAGAGTAATGGCATGTGAATAAAATACACATAACATGATCAAGAAATGCTCTTATTTATACACTAGCACATCTGGAGCTTTACCATATAAAATGGCAAAAAAGATTCACTTTGATATCTCTGACATTTGCAATCAGTACACTTTACATGAGAAGAATACATTTGTGCTGCCTTGCTATTTAAAACTTAGTCTACATATTTTTGCTTTACCTAAATAAGAATTTTGAGACTGTATATTCATGAAACATAGTTGAAATTCAGAAAATGACTGTATTTGTGGTTATGAAGATTATTTAAAATGTGTAAAAATGATTTAAAACTTCTGATTTTTGTTATTACTGTAGATGATTCATCCTACTAATACAAAGATTTCCAAATTTTGTTTCAAAAGCGGGTTGTGTGTTTGTTTACATGTATATGTATTTGTGATGCCAATTGCTCTGACTTTCTTTGCATGTTAAATGTGTTTATGTTTCCTAGGTATGTAAACTTCCAAAAATGCAAAGGTAGAGAATATATTGATAAACTGCTGTCATTTAAGCTGAAAGTACTAGTGGTACAATTTTCTTCCAGGGTTATGTTATATGATGTTTTTTCCTCTGGGCATAACATGATGATATGTTGGACTTAGTCTAGTAGCTATGCCATCTAAAATGGAAAAACACAGAAATATTCCAGACCATGTCAATAGTGATGTAGTTATGGATTAGTATGAACAAAATTATTCAGGAGACTCTCCTCTGGTATACTAACTATTGCATGTATCACTAAGATTCTAGCCATCTTCGATGATGCTAGATTATACAGGAAGTAAAAGGTTAACTGAACATGTTATTTCCATTATTCAACTATCATTAAGATCAACATCAATGATAAGATGGAAATTTTTTTGCTCCAAATTATCTTGGTGTTGTCCCTTTTCCTGTAAGTAGCAATTGACCTAATACACTACATATTAAACTTTTAAACATATTGATTTGTTAAACTGAACATTGGTGGAACCATGCACTAGTTTGTTATTGTTGGCATCTCTAATGAATATATTTTTGTTCATATCTCGTGAAGAAAATTAAAACAATACCTGTGTCCATGTACAGCTAATTGTGGTAGCTTTAAACAACTTATCAGGATATGTCATATCACAGTACATACAATTTTTTTTGGAGTTTGTTTGTGCTTTATTTTGTTGTGTGCCTAAAATTGACGAAAGATTAGTTCCCTTACAAAGAGGTATGGAGACAATTTCACTTCCAATCTAAAACTAGGAATTTTAATTTAATTTAATTTAATTAGGAATTAACCTGCAGTTTACAATAACTATTCAAAGTTCACGCTATTCCTCAACCTGCCTAATCTTATTTTTTTATTTTTTTTAAATTTCTTTTTATTTTATTTTTTTTGTAATTTTATTATTTATAAAAGTTTCCATTTCCGCCCCTCCTCCCACCACCCTCCCACTCCCCCCACTCCCTCTCCTCCTCCCTCTCCATCCCTAAGAGCAGTCAGGTCTTCCTGCCCTGTGGGAAGTTCAAGTTCCTCCCGCCTCCCTCCAGGTCCAGGAAGGTGAGTGTCCAGACGGACTGGATCCGCAAAATCCAGTATATGCAGAGGAAACAAGTCCCAGTGTCATTGTCAATGGCTTTTCAGAAAGACTCCGGGCCAGCCACATTCAGAGAATCCGGTCACATTCAGAGAATCTGCTTGGATTTCTTCCTCGTTCAGTCCCAGTCCAACTGGCCTTGGTGAACTCTCATTACATCAGTCCCCTTGTATCAGTGGGTGATCGCATCCCTCGCGGTCCTTATTTACTTTTTCATGTTCTTCCTCCTTCTGTTCTTCATTTGGACCTTGGGGGGCTGAGTCTGGTGCTCCAATGTGGGTCTCCATCTGTATCGCCATCCATCGTCGGATGAAGGTTCCCTCTGGTCTTGCCTTCTTTGCTCACGTTCTCTTTCCTTCTGCTTCTCGTTTGGACCTAGGGAGTTAAGTCCAGTGTTCCGATGTGGGTCTCTGTCTCTATCTCCATCCATCGCCAGATGAAGGTTCTATGGTGATAAGCAAAATATTCATCAGTATGGTTATGGGCCTAGGCCGTTTCAGGCCCAGTACATACAAATTTGATGATTAAAATTATTTATGGTTAATATTATTTGAAATTACAGAATACATTTCTAAACAAGTTCAATCTACCTTATCTAGAACACATTTTCATTTATTCTTAAAAGACAAATTAGGGGCTGGAGAGATGACTCAGAGGTTAAGAGCATTGCCTGCTCTTCCAAAGGTCCTGAGTTCAATTCCCAGCAACCACATGGTGGCTCACAACCTTCTGTAATGGGGTCTGGTGCCCTCTTCTGGCCTGCAGGCATACACACAGAAAGAATACTGTATACATAATGAATAAATAAATATTAAAAAAGACAAATCAAGCAAGATTTATGTATAATAACATATGCTTCCAAACAAATTGTGTCACTCTTTAAATCACAAAAATTGAAATGCATTCCTGAAAAGAACATTATAAGAGCTTCAACGTTTTAACATGATATTGTCAGTAATTGTTGGTGTGTTTAAATGTTATGTCAAATTGAAATAGATTGCTTTGTCATTTGTCTCACTATCAAGGCATGGGTCTCAGACTGGACCAGACATTAGCTAGTCATTTCCACAATCTCTGTGTCATCCTTACCTGAGCACACCTCCTATGCAAGACAGAATCTAGGTTGAAGTCTATGTGGCTTGGTTGGTGTCCCAATCCCTCCACTGGAATATTTGTCTGTTACAGGAAATGGTCAGTTGAGGCTGCCTATCTTTTACTGCTAGGAGAATTAGCTGAGGTCCTCCTTGTAGATTCCTATAGTTTCCCTTGCAGCAGGTTTTTAACTGACACCAAAATCAGTTCCCCCTTTAAGGTAGTCCCTTCCACTACTCTCCCCCACCTTCCCACATGGAAACAGAAAAAAAAATCATCCTGAGTGAGATAAACCACATGCAGAAAGATAAACATGGTATGTACTCATTTGTAAGTGTATAGTAGCTACAAAGTAAAGGAGAACCATGCTACAACCTACAGTCCCAGTGAGGTTATGTAACAATGAGGGCTCAAAGGTGGTCACTTGAATCTCCCTGGTAAGGAGAATAGAAGAGAATTCATAGGTGGGCTATTTCCAAACATTTTCCTTTGAATTTCTTGGTGTCATTATTTTTAATAGCTAAGTAATACTCCATTATATTAATGTACCACATTTTCTTTTTCTTCTTTAGTTGAGGAACATCTAGGTTGTATTCAGGTTCTGGCTTTTGTGTACAAAGCTTCTATGAACATAATCGAACAAATGTCTTTGTAGTATGATTATCTTTTGGGTTTTTGTCCAAAAGTGGTATTGCTGGGTCTGGGGATAGGTTGATTTTCAATTTTCTGAGAAACCCCATGCTGATTTCCAAAGTGGTTGTACAAGTTTGCATTCCCACCAGCAATGGATGAGTGTTCCCCTTACTCCATATCCTCTCCAGCATAAGCTATCATTGATGTTTTATTATCTTAGCCATTCTGACTGGTGTAAGATTGTCAGAGTTCTTTTGATTTGTATTTCGCTGTTGACTGAAGTTTCTGTCCTGCCTGAACCTGTAGCCATTCAGCTCCAAAAAACCTCACAGAGGTCTACATTAATCGTAAACTGGCTGGATATTAGCTCAGGCTTCTTATTAACTCTTACAACTTAATTAGCCCATCATTCTTATTTATGTTAGCCACGTGGCCTGGTACTTTTCATCAGCGAGGTGTTTTCATCTTGCTTCCTCTGCATCTCTTTTCTTCCTAGAATTTTCCTGTTCTCAGTACCCCACCTCTACTTCCTGCATGATCACCCCATCTACACTTCCTGCCTGGCTCCTAGAAAATCAGCGTTTTATTAAACAAGTACAAGAAACAAATCTAAACATTGTCCCACACCACTTCCCCTCTTTTTAAAAATAAAAAAACAAAAACCCTGAATCAAATCACCCTTGTTTAGCTTTCTTCCTCACAATTATCCAGTAAACATGTAACCAACATTCTAAACAGAAAAACCACCCATAATCCATTTTGGGGGAATGTGGGCATAGTTTGCCAGGCTTATTTCTGTTAATTGGAAGTGCTGATAATCTTACAGGGACCTAAAGAAAATTTATAATTATGGTCAAGTACTGACTGGAAAATTCTGTGAGGTTTGATCATCTCAGCCAGCAGTCTTGAAACTGTTCTGGATGTAGAACTCAGAGGAAACTCCAACAGAAATCTCTGAAACATTGAATCATCTGGGTCATCTGCTCTTATCTAAGATTTCTTATGAGATCTTTCTTGATAAGACTTGATTTTTCTTAGCCCATGAATCCACAGCTTCCCATTTCCTGTGGAAACAAAAACAAAACTTCTTCTCCAAAGTAATATATCTTTTGACTTAAGTTTTGAAGTCGAAGCATTTTTAAAATATGTATTAGATTAATTCAGCAACATTTATAATCAAATATCTTTTAGTAGTGTTGCTCCTTCCTCAGCATTCAAACAATTCAAAGGGAACAGAATAACATACAGTATCTAGAATCTGTGTATTTTCCATCTTTACCTGGCTTTATTTTAAACTCTATCTCTTTTATTATTATTATTATATTTTGTTGTTGTTTTTTTCTGAGACTAGGTTTCTTTGTGTATTTTTGGCTGTTCTGGCACTTACTCTGTAGACTAGGTTGTCCTTGAACTCATATAGATCTACTGGTCTCTGCCTCCCTGTATTGAGAAAAAGGTGTGTGCCATCACACCTTAAATTCTCAGAGATCTGTATGCCTCTGCCTCCCAAGTGTTGAATTTAAAGGTGTGTGCCAGCATACCCAACTACTCTCTTTCTTTCTTCCTTTTTCTTTCTTTCTTTTTCTTTTTCTTTCTTTCTTTCTTTCTTTCTTTCTTTCTTTCTTTCTTTTTCCTTTTTTTCCTTCCTTCTTTCTTTTTTTCTTTCTTCCATTCTTTATATTTTAAGAACTTTATCATTTTTCTTTTTTCTCCCAAACCTACATATATTTTTAAACACACTGTGAATTGTTTAGAGTTTTTTTCTGTGTGTCTGAATCTATCTTTACGTATATCTCTCTCTTTCTGACCACATGAGTCTTTAATTTGCTAAGCCATATGGCTAAAATTAAAGCCGTGTGGCTTTGATTGATGGATCCACCCTATTCCTTAGCTTTCTGAGAGTCTAGCCTGGTACTGGCCAGAGCCATGTTTTTTCATTTTGTCACAACTCTATAGAGTTTCAAGGCCCCTGCCACCACCAAGAAGCATGTTATTGGCTACTCACCAATACCATTTAAGTATATGGTGTCAGGGCTTCTTTAAAAAGCTGCAAGGTTTCACAGTTAAAGCTGAGTCCAGAAGCCTCTTTTAAATGTGTTGCAGTTGTTTCTAGCAAAGAGAACCCTCCCGAGAAAATGTTGCTACAAATAAGCCGTGCTTAATTCTATTCTTTTCTTTCTAGAATTACTTCCCAAGCTCTCTCATGCTTTATTTGGATGCAGTTTTTCATGTGGGCACAATTTGTTGATTAAGATTTCTATCCCACCCAGTTCAGCCCTCATTCAGTCTGAAATAAACACTCAGAGGTCTATGTTAATCATAAACTGGTTGTCTATTAGCTCAGGATTCTTATTAACTGTTATAACTTATATTAGCCCATTAGTCTTGTGTATGTCAGCCATGTGTCTTGGTACCTTTTATCAGCAAGGCATTCTCATCTTTCTTCCTCTGTATTTGGGTAACAACTGCAGACTGCATCTTTCTTCTTCCTAGAATTCTCCTGCTTTCATTACTCCACATATACTTCCTGCCTGGTCATCCCACCTATACTTCCTGCCTAGCTACTGGTCAATCAGCATTTTATTAAACAAGTACAAGACATAAATCTTTACAAGGTCAAACCATTGTCCCACAGCATTTCCCTGATGGCTAAGGATGTTGAACATTTCCTTTAGTGCCCTTTTGCCATTTGAGATTAATCTGTTGAGAATTCTCTGTTTAACTCTGTACACCATTTTTTAATTATTTTATTTAGAATTTTGAAGTCTAATTTCTTGGTGTCTTTATACATTTTAGAGATCAGTTCTCTGTCTGATGTGGGGTTGGTGAATATCTTCTTCCATTCAGTAGGCTTCCATTTTGTCTTACTGACTGTGTCCTTTGTTTTATAGAAGCTTCTTAATTTAGGAGGTCCCATTTATTTACTATTGCTCTCACTTTTTGTGCTATTGATGCCATATTTAGGAAGTAGTCTCCTGTGCTATGCATTAAAGGTTACTTCCTACTTTTTCTTCTATTAGTTTCAGTATGGTCAGATTTATATTGAGGTTTGTAATCCATTTGGACTTGAGTTTTGTGCATGGGTTTAGATATGCATCCATTTTCACTCCTCTACGTGCTGACACCCAGTTACACCAGCAATCACTTATTGAAGATTTTTTTTCTATTGTATAATTTAAGCTTCTTTGTCAAAAATCAGGTGTTTTTTAGGTGTGTGGATTAATATCCAGATTTTTCTTTTGATTCCATTGGTCAACCTCTCTGTATTTATGTCAATAGCAAGCTAATTTCATTATTGGAGCTCTATAATAGATCTTGATGTCAAGGATGGTGATGCCACTGGTAGTTCCTTTACTATACAGGATTGTTTGGACTATTCTGGGTTTTTTGTTTTTCCATAAGAAGTTGATTATTGTTCTTTCAAAGTCTAAAGCATTGTGTTGGGATTTTGATGGGGATTGCATTGAATATATAGATTGCTTTAGGTAGGATTGCCATTTTTATTATGTTGATCCCACCTATCCAGGAGCATTTTCTGGTATAATCTTCAATACCTTTCTTCAAAGAGTTAAGGTTCTTGTCAAACAGGTCTGTCACTTTGGTTAGTGTTACTCCAAGATATGTTATATTATTTGTGGGTACTGTTGAAAAGTGATGTTACTCTGATTTCTTTCTCTGATTTTTTTAACATTTGTATCATAAGGGATAATGGGTTTTTTTTTTGTTACCTTGTATCCTGTCACACTACTGAAGGTATTTATCAGCTGTAGGAGTTTGCTAATAGAGATTTTGGGGTCGCTTATGTATACTATCCTACATAATATCTGTAAATAATTATGTAATTAGAGCTTTGATATCACTAGAGGCTATAAGTATATTTACTTTGATTATCTGATCTTTATTTAACTTTTATAAATGATAGATATCAAAAATTCATCCATTTCTTTTAGATATTTCCAGTTCCATGGAGTACAGGTTTTTAAAGTATATCTTTGTGATTTTCTGCATTTCTTCATTATCTCCTGCTCCATTTTATATTCCCCTTTTTGTTTCTGATATTGTTAATTTGATTGTTCTCTCTCTGCTATTTATTTATTTTGAATTAGTGTTTGTCTTTCTTGTTAATTTTTTTAAGAACAAACTCATTCTTTCATTGATTCTTTTTGTTGCTTCCTTTGTATTTATTTTATTGTCATCTGCCCTCATTTTGATTATTTTCTGCCATCTACTCCTTTTGGGTGTGCTTCTTTCTCATCCTAGAGCTTTCAGGGGTGTTGCTAAGTTGCTAGTAGGAGATCTAAATTCTTTATGAAGACACTTGAAATTATGAACTTTCCTCTTAGTACTGATGTCATTGTGCCACATAAGTTTGGCTATGTTGTGTATTCATTTTTGTTAAATTCTAGGAAGCCTTTAATTTCTTTATTTCTTCCTTGATCCAGAGGTAATTCTGTAGATAATTGTTCAGTTTCTATGAGTTTTTAAGCTTTCAGGTTTTTTTTTTTTTTTTTTTTGGCTGTTGAAATCCAGCTTTAATCCATGGTGAGCTGATTAGATAGAGTGGGTTATTTCATTTTTTTATATTTAAATTCAAAGTTTATTAAATTATAAAAGTTTCCATTTCCGCTTCTCCTCCCAACAACCTCCCATTACCCCCACTCCCCCTCCTCCTCCCTCTCCATCCCTAAGAGCAGCCAGGTCTTCCTGCCCTGTGGGAAGTTCAAGTTCCTCCCCCCTCCCTCCAGGTCCAGGAAGGTGAGTATCCAAACAGACTGGATCCCAAAAATTCAGTATATGCAGAGGAAACAAGTCCCAGTGTCATTGTCAATGGCTTTTCAGAAAGACTCCCAGCCAGCCACATTCAGAGAATCCGGCCACATTCAGAGAATCTGCTTGGATTTCTTCCTAGTTCAGTCCCAGTCCAACTGGCCTTGGTGAACTCTCATTAGATCAATCCCCTTGTATCAGTGGGTGATCGCACCCCTCGCGGTCCTTATTTCCTTTTTCATTTTCTTCATCCTTCTGCTCCTCATTTGGACCATGGGGGGCTCAGTCCGGTACTCCAATGTGGGTCTCCGTCTGTATCGCCATCCATCGTCGGATGAAGGTTCCCTCTGGTCTTGCCTTCTTTGCTCACGTTCTCTTTCCTTCTGCTTCCCGTTTGGACCTAGGGAGTTAAGTTCAGTGTTCCAATGTGGGTCTCTGTCTCTATCTCCATCCATCGCCAGATGAAGGTTCTATGGTGATAAGCAAAATATTCATCAGTATGGTTATAGGCCAAGGCCGGTTCAGGCACCCTCTCCTCTGTCCAGAGAACAATCTAGGGATCTCTCCTTGGACCTGGGATCCCATTTATAATCAAGTCTCATGTAAACCCTAAAATGACTCCCTTAGTTGAGATATATTCTTCCCTGATCCCATATCCATCCTTCCTCCCTCCCCCCATCCCAGTCCCCCGAGTTTTCCCCATTCCTCCCCTACTCCCTTCTCTCTAACCCTCTCCCCTTCCAGCAACCCTCCCACCCCTCCGTGCACCCGAGGTTACCTGGGACTCTTGTCTATTTACAATCTCCAGGAGTATAAGTACATGATTTTCTTCAGGTTCACCTTCTTATTTAGCTTCTCTAGGTCCTTTAAAGTCAAGATATCAGTCTATACCCTTCTGGCATTTAAGTATTCATTGACATGTCAGATGTTATTCTGATAAGTCTGCCTTTTTACCTGACTTTCTTTGTTCTGTTTGTTTAATGTTTTGATTATTATATGACATGGAGAATTTATTTTCTGATGCAGTATATTTGTTGTTCTGTAAGCTTTTTGTATCTTTATCAGCATGTCCTTTTTATTAGGTTGGGAAAATTTTCTTCTTTGATTTTGTTAAATATGTTCTCTGGGTTTTTTAACTGGGATTCTTCTTCTATTTCTAATATTCTTAGGTTTGTTCCTTTCATAGCATCCCAGTATCCTGGATGCTTTGTGTTAGGAGTTTTTTAATTTAACATTGTCTTTGAATGGAACTATTTCTTCTATCATATATTCAATGCCTGAGAGTCTCTCTTCCATCTCTTGGATTCTGTTAGTGACATTTGTGTCTATAACTCCTGTTTGCTTACCTAAATTTCCATGTCCAGAATTCCCTCAGGTTGTACTTCTCTTTATTGTTTATATTTCAATTTTCATGTCTTGAATTGTTTTCTTTTTCTATCTGGTTTCTTTTTCTTAGTTTTCTCAACATTTTCTAAGAGATTTATTGATTTTCTCCAATTTTTATTATCTTTTCTTTGATTTCTTTGTGGAAGTTTTTAATTTTCTCTTTAAGGACCTTTATAATCTTCATAAAATTGTTTTGTGGTCATTTACATATGCTTAATCAGCATAGGAATATTCAGGTCTTGCAATCATGGGATAGTTGGGGTTTTGTGGTGTCATATTGCTCTGGTTCTTATTGATTGTGTTCTTACACTCATTTTTAGGTATCCAGTTTTGGAATGATTATGTGTAGGTCATGATTTCTGAGTGTGGCTGTTTTGGATGTGTGTTTAGTTCCTTGCTTTTTGTTTCCTTTTTGTTCTTCTATTCATTGTCACCTGGATTCCTAGTGCCTGACTGATGTGGAATGTCCTGCATGTATGTTGCATTCATTTGTTGGTTAAAAAAGCTGTTTCAGACAATGGCTCAACAGAGTAAGTCTGTTGTGAGATAACTGAACAGAGAGAGAGTAGGCAGGTCATTCACCTATTCTTCTGACTGGTGGTGACTGTACCTGAGCAGATGTAGTTGGTCAGAGTGAAGAAGGAGGGCTAACTATGTGGAAAATGATGACATGGGAAGGCTTACAAAGTGGAATGGGTCTTGGAGGAAATATAATCCAGAGAGTTTGGCCATCCAGCTGGCAAGTGGATCACTCAGCAGATCCTTTGCCTCATGGATTTTTTTCTAGGGAAAAAAAATTAAGAATGGCTTATGTTGCTGAGACACTCTATATCTAATTAATATCATAAAATTTATGCAATGAAAATAGCTTGAATGTTTTGCAAGTTTCTAAGCTTTCCTTGATTTGGTTTGTAATTTCCTTATAAAGCTTGATAGTTATTGTCAGTTGATATTCTTCAGAGGAAGAACAAAACAACTCATTTCTGCCCATTAGAAACTTAATGCATTTTGCTGGAGCTGTAGGATGCTGAGTATAAAACTGACCTTCAAAGAGGAATAGACAAGGTTTTCTATACAACCGTTCCATGAAATAATGTAAAATAAATAGACATAGAGAAGAATTCCAATGAAGTAAAAGAAAAAAAAGAAAAAAAAAGGGAAATCTATCTACCTGAAACTCAATTGTCTTAAGAGATAAGAATAGAGACTGGCCTAGGAGACATAGGAAAGCTATATGACATCACAGAAAAGTTTTTTGATACACTGAAAACGTGTGTTTGGGGTGTGTTTAAATATATAAGTCCTGTAATACATGACTATATTTGCTTTTCTATTGAGCTACTTCATTGAAAATGCTTTTAACTTCTGTCATGTTTTAAAAGTACTATTACCATAATGATTTATGTAAAAACTAATTGCACATTTTCTACATAGTACATTTTTCTGTCATTTTTTCTTTGTACCTTTTGGATCTCTGATTTTTTTAGCATATTTGATAACTAAGTTTACAAATATTTACAAATAATTTTCTATTATTCCTTTAGGTTAGGCTTTTTTCCATAGTATAGATTTTTAGAGCAAATTAGATCACAGCAAATTGTGGAGAAATTACCTGATTGTTATGCAACCCACCACATGCATAAAGTTTCACTTTTATAATTAGATACATAATTAATCACATTATTCTTGGATATTGAATTGGGTATGGATTTTCCATAACACAAAGAAGTCAAATTAATTGCTTGTGACAATACACATATTGCTGTGAGTTGTCAGTTTACATAGACCTGTATAAAAAAAATAGAACACACAAGAAGCGAATGAATAGACCACAAGCAAATGCTGCATGTCTTGAAACAGCTTCTCTTTCTTGATCTCCTAAGGGGTAGTTCATTCATTGTTGTTAATATCTTATGGATAAAATCCTATCAAATAAGAGTTAGCAGGAAATTCTTGCTAAGTTAACTTTTGTTCTTAGGTTTAAATTATCATTAAAAATACTTAACATACATGCACTTCTTTAAGGAAATGTTTATTTGAACATTTGGTTCTCTGTTTCCAAGCCAAATTAGGAATACATATTCATCCTTTGGGGACAAGAGAAGCATCGGTTCCCAAGTGTTCCTGAGTAGTATTTTTCTCTTTGGATTTTCAGTGTTCACAAAGCATTTCTTTCCACATTTCTTGCCAAAGTGATTTTTTAATCATCTTGGCAATAATAAAGATATTCTAAAGAGAAAATTTTGCCCCTTGGTTTGACTATGAGACAATGAATCCGAAAAAAAAAATGGAATTTCTCTAGGAACCTCATGTTAGGAGAAAGAAAATGCTGGGAGCCCTAGTGCCAAAAAACAAGGGATATTCATCTCTCAGAAAGGAATTTTTACAGTTTTATTAACTAAAAGGAATATATTTCCCACAGCATATTTTTTGAGTGAAAAAATCAACCTGAAATGACTGCATAATGTATGATTTATCACAAATAACATTTTATTTATTTATTTATTAAAAAATTTCCACCTCCTCCCCGCCTCCCTTTTCTCTCCCCCTCCCCATCTCCCCCTCCCTCTCTAGTCCTAAGAGCAGTCATGGTTCCCTGCCCCATGGGAAGTCCAAGGGAAGGGAGCCATTTTAGGGTTTGCAAGAGACTTGATTCTAGAGGGGTTCCCAGGTCCAAGGGGAGGTCCCCAGATTGTTACTTGGGCAGCAGAGGAGAGGGTGCCTGAAATGGCCTTGTCCCATAGCCACACTGATGAATAACTTGCATATCACCACAGAACCTTCATTTGGCGATGGATGGAGTTAGAGACAGAGACCCACATTGGAGCACTGTACTGAGCTCCCAAAGTCCAAATGAGGAGCAGAAGGAGGGAGAACGTGAGCAAGGAAATCAGGACCAGGAGGGGTGCGTCCACTCACTGAGATGACTGATCTAATGGGAGTTCACCAAGGCCAGCTGGACTGGGAGTGTTGGAGAATGTGATCAAACTGGACACTCTGCATGTGGCTGGCAATGAAGGTTGACAGAGAAGCCAAGGACAATGGCACTGGGTTTTGATTCTACTGCATGGACTGACTTTGTGGGAGCCTGGTTTGTTTGGATGTTCACAGCATATTTTGTTCATGTATTCTCTTCCCTTAGCTCCTTCCAGATCTTTCCCAACTCTCTACCTACCCAACTTGTTTCCTCTTCTCTAGTTCTCTTTGAAAAACAAAAATAAAACAAGAAACAAAAAAAAACATAATAAAAATCAAGACACACCAAAAAGAAAAAAAAAACCTAACAAAGTCTCAAAATAAGTAAAAATTAAAGAACCCAGACAAAGCAAAATGAGACAAAAAGTCCACAAAATATCATTGAGTTCATATTTTATTCATCAGCTACTCCTGTTCTTGGGGCCTGCCCTAAAGCATGAAGATATTTCTAATGAAACTCCACCATAATACATTGATTTTTCTTTGTCAGCAAGTATCAGTTGTAGATAGCTTCTTGATTAAGGGTGGGACAGTGTGTCCACTTCCACTTCTCAGTGCTAAGGCTCCCTTTGACTTCAACTCCTGCAGGTCTTATGTATGCAGCCACAGTCTCTGTGACTTCATGTGTGCATTGTTGTATGTGTCTGAACCATGCTGAATCCTATGGAGTTTACCATCTCCTTTGTCTCTTACAATCTTTGTGTCTCCTCTTCCACATAATTCCTTGAGTCTTGAGAAGAGGAGTTTGATGAAGACATTCCATTTAGAAGAGAGTCCTCCACAGTCTCTCTCTCTCTCTCTCTCTCTCTCTCTCTCTCTCTCTCTCTCTCTCTCTTTCTCTCCTACCTCCATGCCTTACTATTTCTCCATGTTTACTATATTCAGAACTCCTTGATTGCCTGGCACATCTTTCTTGCTACATACCTTCTAGAGATATGACAACATAAATACAGAAAATGTAAAAATCTAAAGGCTGCATTTGCATATGAGAAAGACCATATCATGTCTGTCTGGGCCTAGATTATTACCTCACTCTGTTTAATATTTTGAATACCATTTATTTTTCTACGCATTACATTTTGGGTGCTTAACTGAATTCCATTGTGTATATTATCATTTTTTTCATTTTCTCGATGTTCTATCCGTGTTTATTCTACTTTTATCCGTTAATCTCATACAGAAAATGTGAATAATAGTAATACTTATCTGGTCAAATTGTCCAAGGAATTGGGATGCATATTGATCAATGCCTAACACTGACTGAAACAATCAAAAAAAACCTGCAAAATCTAATTTTCTTTGTTTTATTATTGTACACTACTCTGTTCATTATCAAGTCAAATATTTCTCCAAATTACACTACTGCTATGGAATTTAAGTGTTTATTTTTACCTTCTAGACATTTAATTTAGGCTACAAATAGAGCATCGATTTTGCTGTCTTTATTTAAACAGCAACCATTAAAAATAAAAGCCTATTCTTTATCAAAAGCTAAAGAGGCACAGACTATATCAAATATAAACCCACATTTGATTTTTCTAAAGAGTCAGTGACAGATCTGAAAAAATGTGCCTTTGAAGTTTTTTGTATGACTAAAATTACTTTTCAATTTAAGTGTCATTATTTGTCTTTTATCATAGGATAATTTAGAGTTGAATTTAAACTACTTACATGTCTTTAGAAAAGTATAAATGTTGTTTAATTATTTCCCAGGATCTATTTTACTTATCTTCTAAAACTGATGATTCCCTGATAGAGTTTTGTTCAATGTGCAGGTAGTATTATGAATACAGATCTTCCTTAGTTCACTTAGGTTTCATTCCAAAAAATGGAAATTTTAATACTGTTGTCTCTTTTATTTAAAAAAATAATTAAATTGTAGTAGTTTGCATATCTTTATGATGTATACATTTTGAACATACAATATATAAGCCTGATGGGAATAGTTTTATAATATTCTGTATCTTTATATTAATTAAAATATAATTCCATCATAGCATCATATTCCCTTCTCTTTCCTCCCTCTAATTCTTTCCATGTCCCCTACCTCCAACACTCCTATGTCCCACCCCCATTCTCATAAAATTTGAAGGTCTCTTTTTAGATGATTATTCTTACATATAACTTCTAAATTTTATACATACACATGTACTCAACTATACACACACACACACACACACACACACACACACACACACACACACACCAGATATATGATTAAGTGAATATAGCAAAATTGATGTTGTTTGCAACCTAAACTACATTCAGGTAGCATATATATATATATATATATATATATATATATATATATAATCTCCAAATTACACTACTGCTATGGAATTTAAGTGTTTATTTTTACCTTATAGACATTTAATTTAGGCTACACACACACACACACACACATATATATATATATATTCAACAATATATATATATATTCAACAGGATATATACAGTTAAAGAACTCATTCCCAGGAGAGAGTAATTCTCCCTCTCTCACGAGTAATTTGTTCCTTTTCCACATTAATGTAAATATGCTATTGCCATATCTAGCGTCTTCTTTAGACAGCTATGGAATATCATATGTTTAGCTTTCCTCTCATTCCTAGGAGTCACAATCTCACATCAGACTAGTTCTGGAAATAATTTCCTGCCTTCTAACAATTTTCCCTGACTATTAGGTGCATGACTTATGTTGTAGATACACAGGTTCATCTCTTCATTTTAACCAATTATCTTTCACTGAATACTTTTGTCTTGTTTCGTATGTTTTCTGATATTACTAATGACTCATTGGGGCTTGTCCAGGTTAATCAAGTGTTCTACCCAGTTCCTTCTTTGCATTTTATTTTGAGACAGGATCTCACCTAGTTGTCTAAAATGACCTTCAACTGTCACCCTTCTTCATCTCCTCCAGAGTAACTGGGATTAACGGCCTGCACTATTAATCTCAGTACAAAGAATAATGTTTCTAAATTTGGTAGTCCTTATTCTTTTGTTATTCTTGATAACCAAAACCAATATTCAGTTTATTTACTGAAGCATCACAGAGAGCACACCACCAAGTAATTCAGGTTGGCGGTTTTATCAAATGATGAAATTTTATCAACTACCCGAAATTTGTTGTTCATGTTCTCAATTCCTCTCTCTGTTTCCTCTCTCAGCTTCCTCTTTCCATTTCTTAATTTTCCTACTAGAAGGTGTATTTTGAGGCATTAAGGTACTAGTAATTGTTGTATTTTATAAGAGATGACTACAATTATTTCTTGATTATACAAAGAATATGTCTAATGTTGACTATTCTCAAAGAAATTAAATGAGAGAATATACGTTCAAATATTGATGGACTTTTCTAAGTCCAAATAGGACTTCCATTAGAAAAATCACAAGTTTTACTTAAGTCTCTTTGGAAAAAATCAAAACAAAGAAAAATAACAATTGAGAAAGAAAATTTAATCTTATTGAGTAGGAATATTTGCAATATTTAATTTAGTTAAATTTTCCTTTTCTGGTACATCCACCAAATGTTTAAAAAATAATAATTACTATACAAGTTTAATATAGCTTTCTGTTTTAGTGATAAGTTAAAGCTTGTCTATCTTAGTTTGTGTTTTTGTTTCTGTAATTTTCATCTTGTTCCTCATTTTTTAAACATTTTCTTGTGGGTTATCTGAGGAAATATATAATTACATTTAAATTTTTTTGTGATCTGATAATATTTTTTTCCTTATGCTAATAATATGTTAGCTTCCTATTTAGATTAAAAAAAGACTACTAATGTCAACATTTTGACAATGTATGAAAAGCATAATCATCATAAGTCACCCTTGAATAATTTTATTTGCCAAAACTTGAAATATAATTATCCTTGTCAGCTTTTCTGCGTACATGAAGAACCATACTGTACAATGCAATAATATTTTAATTTGGCCCCCAAATAGAATTTACAAACCTCAGGAGAAGAAAGAATATTTTATTCACACACGTATAAAATAGACACTCTGAATTTACCCATCATTTTAAGAATGATTTCCTTAAGTTAATCATCCACTGTAAACCTTTAAATCTACTGATCTCAGAGTCTCTCAGTTTTATTTATCTTAATCCTTGTTTTCTCAATAGATGAATTTCCTTTTAATTTAATAAATACATACATATATTCACTTGACGTATAGCTACTGGTTGATTCTTCTTTTGGCAGTTGTAATGTACTATTTCTTTCTCGTGATCTTAATTCATCATTACTCATTACTTTCCCTTCAAAGTGAGGGGCTATATTTTCTACCTGATGATTTTTAAATTTTCTTCAATGGTTTTAAGATTAACTCTGATAATCTTGTTGAAAAATTCTTGAGAGGGAAATGTGGAAAATTTAATACTGTCTCAAATGTACATATGTATAACTTTTATGACATTTAGGAAATTACACATAACTGTTATTTGGAATATATTTTCAAATGAAAATAATTATAATTTCTCCTGCCAATACATGAGTCCTGTCTTTTCCAGCCAAACTGATTCTTCACTTTTTTTTTTTTAGTCTTAAGGTTTTTTACATACCACGTCTATGGTTAACAGTTGACTCTAGTTTAAGAACCATAGAAGACTGGATCTTGTAGCACATTGTTCAGAAGCAGAAACTGCCTGCATAATAAAGTTTTCTTTTATAGTTGCATTCCACATGTTTCTTTCAGTTTGTGTTTTGTAAATCAACCACTGGATGCCTTTTTTAACATTTTATATTCATTATATGCTTCACATTAAAAATTAATAGCTAATTCATCTTGAGATTGGTAATATTAGTATTATTTCAATAAATATTTGACTATTTTGAGATATGGATTGCATGTGTATTGTATTTATTCATAAACAATAACAGGAAAAGGTGAGTGAATCATTATTTTAGACCTTTCTAAGCATTCTTTGATGCTTGGAAAGATGTATTATTTAGTACACCTTTAAACATTTTAGATTATTAAACATCAATCTAAATAAATTGCAGCAATTAGTTACTTGTTGAAAATAATTTCCAAAAAGTTGGCAAGTGAAATTAGCATGCATTCCCTTCATCCGTTTCTATAGGCTGGAATTTCAAGTCTGGCTAACATGGGGACTCTGTGATCACACAGGGGTAACATCATGATGTTGCTGGTTTCAGTTCCTATACAGAGCTCCTGGATTTTTTGCAAGCTTGTATGCTACTGGCAGAATCCATTGACTTAAAGAGCAAATGTTTTCATCTTCTTTTTTTACTGTAATCTGGGCATTATCTTTAGCATCTTACCACATGTTCTTTACAGTCTCTTTCATAAGATGCAGCTTATTTCTTGAAAACCAGAGGCTACCATACTTCAGAAAGACCCAAGCCCTACCATTCTGACTTTCACTCAGTTAGATCAGGACTGCCTTGAATATTCTTTACACAGGTTAATTAAAAGTAACTAAATTGACATTTTCCTTACATCAGTATTGTATAATGACATTCAGTTTTATGTCCAACTATTGATTGATAGGAAAAGTCTTGTCTTTAAACATAAAAGTAAATGATTAAATAAACAAAAGCATGGTGTAGATTAGCATGTTACTTCAAAAAGAAGAGGGCAATACAAATTCATTTCTGCAGGAAGTGAGTTTTTGAAATAGATACTAAAGAATGTGAACCAGAGCCACGATATATTAGTTGAATAAGTCACTATTCATGAAACATCAGGATGTGCCTCTAAAGCTTTGTTTTGTGTCAAAGTTTCATATTAATCAAAGACCATAGTAGGCAGCCTCTAGGCCAAATTTTGCAATTAGTTGTTCTCTTGGTGTTGTTTGTCAGATTTTGAATTTTTGTTTGTTTCATTTGTTCCTCAATTTTTATAACCAGAATAGGATGGGGCATAGTTGGATGGGCACTTACAACTTATCACAGTCTTTGGAACTAGAATCTGTTCTCAAAAGTATTGATTAAATACACCACTATCATATTGATAGCAAAACCAAAAAATTAAATATAAGAAACAAAGAAAGAGAGAAAGAAACAAAGAAAACTACAATTACTTTGATGAGCATAGATGTACATATTTTCACTAAAATACCTTCAAATTGAATTTAGGAGCACATTAAGAAGATTCTGTATTATGATCACGTGAGCCTCATTCAAAAAGGCAATGTTGGTTAGAGATCCATAAATCACTAACTGATAAAAAACTCCATAAAGACACTGCATGACAGAAAACACATAAATTATTTCACTTGATGCTGGAAAGATCTTTGACAAACTTAAACGTATTTTCATCATAAAAGTTCTGGAGACTTTACTAATAAACGAAATATATCTCAAAAATATAAAGGTCATTTATAACAATCCCATAACAAACATTATCTTAAATGAAGACAAATTGAGAACATTTTATGTAAAATCATGAATGAGACAAGGATGTTCACTCTCTTGTCTCTTACTTGATACAGCACTAATAGTCTTAGCTGTAGAGATCAGACAAGAAAGAGAATAAAAGGGACAGCAGGAAAAAAAGAAGCCAAATGATCTCTATATACAAAAATATTATTTACTGGAAAGACCCTATTGAGTCTACTAGAAAACTTGTGGAACTAATAAACACTTGTAGTAAAGTTGCAAAATACAACCTCCCTCCAAAAAGCAAACACCATTACCAAACAGAGCAAAAATCTTAGGCTTTATTTTTGCATGCTGTCTATTATTTGAGAAAAAAATGGAAAAATATTCCATTCCAAATTATTCTCCCAAAAATGTATTTAGGAATATATGTTATTAAAGAAATGAAAGATTTCTGCAATAAAATTTCTATACACAGAAAATAAAAGGTATTAAATTATGTGAAACTATTGTGTGTTCCTGGATAAGCACAATTAATATTACAAAATAATCTATTCTACCAAAATTAATATACAGATTTAATACAATGCTATTAAAATTTTCATGTCATCCATCATGAATTTACAAAAGAACAACACAAAAATTCATATGGGACCACAAAAGACTACAAATAGTAAGAGCCACCTAAGAAGTAAAAACAATGGTGGCACTATCATAATACTGACCTTACACTACACTATTGAGCAATAGGAATAAAGACATCTAGTACTGGTATTGCTTTAAAATTAGACATTTAAAATAATGGAATTGAATAGAAGATTCAAAACCAAATCAGCAAAACTTAATTTTGACAAAGGAAGGAAAATCATACTTGTGGTGGCTTTTTAAATTTTTTTTAAAAAGAAGAGAAATTATTGCCTTTCATTATCATACCAATCCAAGTTCCCACTCCCTCTCCTCCTCCCATCCCCTCCACTTTCTCCCCACCTCTTTCTCCATCCACTTCTCAGAAAGGGTAAGGCACATTGCTTTGGAAAAGGTCCAAAGTCCTCCCTACTATATCTATGCTGAGCAAGGTGTCCATCCAAAGAGAATAGGTTCCCAAAAGCCAGGACATGCAGTAGGGATAAATTCTGGTGGCACTGCCAGAGGCCTCACAGTCTGCCCCAGCCATGTAACTGTCAGCCACATTCAGAGTTTGATCCTATGCTTGTTCCTTCCCAGTCCAGTTGATGTTGGAGAGCTCCCATAAGTTCAGGTAGACTGTTGCTCTTGGGAATGTAAACTTGTACAGCCAATTTGGAAATCAGTATGGAAGTTTCTCGGGAAAATTGAAAATCAATCTACCTCAGGATCCAGCAATACCACTCTTGGTCATATACCCAAGATCAATCATACTACAAAGACATCTGTTCAACTATGTTCATAGCAGCATTATTTGTAATAGCTAGAACCTGCAAACAAACTAGATGGCCCTCAAATGAAGAATGGATAAGGAAAATGTGGAACATTTACACATTGGAGTACTACTCAGCAGAAAAAAAAAACAATGACATCTTGAACTTTGCATGCAAAATCCATCCTGAGTGAGGTAACTTAGACCCCAAAGATGGATATGGTATGCACTCACTCATAAGTGGATACTAGTTATAAACAAAGGATATTGAGGCTATAGTTCATGATCCTAAAGAAGCTAAGTAATAAGGTAAATAAGAAAAACATATATTGATCCACCTGGAAAGTCGAAATAGACAAGATAACCTGACAAAATTGGGAAAATAGAGGTTGGGGGAGAAGGGAGAGAGGGCAGGTCAGAGGCAGGTAAAAGGGGAGGGGTGGGGAGAACTTGAGGGAAAAAATAGTCAGATGGAGAAAGGACACAAATGAGAGTAAAGAAAGAGATATCTTGATTGAGGGAGCCATTATGGGGTTAGGAAGAAACGTGATTTTAGAGAAATTCCCAAGAATCCACAAGGATGACCCCAAATAAGACTCTAAGCAATAGAGAAGTGGGGGCTAGATCTTAACTTACCCTGTAGTCAAACTGATGAATATCTTAAATATCACCATAGCACCTTCATCCAGCAACTGATAGAAACAGAGGCAGAGACCTGCATCAGCACTGGACTGTGCTCCCAAGGTCCAGTTGAAGAGTGGAAGGACTGAGAATATGAGTTAAAGGGTCAATACTATGATGGATACACACTCACTGAAACAGTTGACCTGAGCTAATGGGAACTCACCTACACCAACTGGACTGGGAAGGAAAACCATGCTTGTAAAAACAAAAGCTTGTTCAACAAATAATTCTGGGACAACTGCATTTATACCTCCAGAGAAATGAAAGTATATTTATATCCTTAACCTTATATAAAATTGAAACAAATATGGATAAAAGGCATTAATTTAAAACCTGAAATTTTAGAAGAAAACACAGGGTTCATTTAGAAACGTTTGTAAACAAGATCTTTGTTTTTTTTAAATCCCTGCCACACAGGGACCAGGTGCCAATAGATGGAAATATATGAAAAAATAAGGGTTCTGTGGAGCAAAGGGAAAAATTCAACAGAGTTAAGAGACACACCACAGAATGAAAGAAAGCTTTATGAACTAGGCTTCAGGCAATGGCCGAATAATCCCAATTTTATGAAGAACTGCAGAAATTAAATACCAATGGAATAAACAGATTTATTTATTATCATTTATTATTTTACTATTATTTATTATTTATCTGTTTATCATCAAACAAGCAAAAGAGTTGAATAGATGGTTTCCAGAAGAGAAATATAGAGGCTAATAACTATTTTAAAGGGTTTCCAATATCCACAGCAATCAGGGAAATATAAATTAAAACCACTTCAAGATACCACCAGATCACACAAAGAATGAATATAGTCAAAGAATCTGCCAACAAATGTTGTAGAGGATTTGAAAAGAATAGAAGCCTTATTTACTGATGTGTGGTGGAAACTGATATTGTCATTCTAGAAATCAGTTCAGAGATTGCTAAAAACATTACTGAAAACAGAACTACTATATGACCCAGTTATTTCACTTTTGAGCATATACTCAGAGAACTCCCTTCATACCCTACTACAGAGATATTTGCATCACATTTTTACTGATTACTGATTCATTATATCAAAGGATTTCTACTAGTTTTGCTACTTATTGTCAAGTGAATGGACAATGAATATTTGGTATATATAAAAACTAGAATACTACTCAGCTAAAGAAAAATAAAGTTAAAAATTTTATGCAGAAAAGAAAATGGACTTGAGTTGTTAATGAGTATGTACATATACCACTGTTTTTCTAGTTCTTATTTTGTCATGGATTGTATTTGGTGGTGGATAAATGCATCAAATATATTTGGTACTGAAAACATAACTTTTCTTTTGGTTTTTTGAGACAGGGCAATTTTCTGTTGCAGCCCTGGATATCCTGAAACTCAATCTTTGCAGAATAAACTCACCTCAAAGTCACAGATATCTGCTTGCCTCCCCAGGGTGAGATTAAAAATATATGCCACCACCATCCAGTTGAAAGTGTAGAATTTTATGTGAACTGAAATGGCTTTTTTTGTGATGTTGGATCTTGTTAATTTTGTTGTGATATGGGTTTACTTATAGATAAAGTTTATAAAGAATTATAAAAACAAAATTTGCAACATTACTTTTAATAATTGTAACAAAATTAGAAAACAGATTCTTACTCCCAAGAAACTCATTCCATTATTTCACACACACACACACACACACACACACACATACACACACACACACACACACACACATATATATATATATATATATATATATATATATATATATAGAGAGAGAGAGAGAGAGAGAGAGAGAGAGAGAGAGAGAGAGAGAGTTTCTGGAAACTTGAAATTATAATACATAATATCCATAAGTAGGTAACATTGTTGATGGCTTTTCTTCCCATTACCTGCCTCACAGCCCAATAAGCAATAAATTTCTTAATAAATTTTTCATTCTGCCTTAGTTTTGGCTAACCTTCTCCTCAATACCAACTTTTCCCCATCTGCCTTTCTCAGAGTTTGAAGCTAGAATCCACATACAACAAAGAATGTACAGTGTTTATCATTTTGAACTTGAATTATTATATTTGGTATAATATTGTTCAAATTCTATTCAAAGTCATGTACATTTCTCAAGTTTATTTTTCTCTAATGTAGAATAATATCTCCTTTTGTTTACATACCAAATTTTCATTGTCCAAGCATCAATTGATAGATTGATTCAATTTCCTGGTTATTGTAAATACACATGCAGTGGATGTAGATGTGCAGGTAAGATGTAGAATTTTTTGTTATCTCTGCCAGAATTCTATGCCTGGGTTACATAATATATCTAATTTAGCGTTTTTAGAAACCTTCATGCTGATTTCCATGTTGGTTGCATTAATTTACACCCCCAGTGAACAATGGTTCTACTTTCCCCATGATCTAGCAGCATTTGCTGTCATTTGTTTTTGGGATAATAGCCTTCATGACTGGTATGAAATGGAATCTCAAAGTAGTTTTAATTTTCATTTCCCTCATGGCTAATGATGTTGAACATTTATTAAAGTATTTATTAGTCATTTGTATTTTTTGTGAACTCTCTCTTCAGTTATAAAGGCTATTTTTTTCAGTTGGGCTGTTTGTTTTCTTGATCCTTAGTATTCTGAGTTCTTTGGATAGTCTAGATAATAATGTTCTGTCAGATGTATAGCTAGCAAAGATTTTCTCCCATTTTGCTGTGCCTAAAACCTTTGAAGTTTTCTTAAATAAATAAAACACTTTCTGTTTAGGATAAAATCACTTTCTCCTAAATATTGTTAAGTACCCTCTTTCCGGCTCATAGTTTGAGGATGTATGTGTTTTCTTCTCATATAAGACACATTTTTCTTGGTAAATACTCAGTAAAATTAACTTTGTGAAATACTGTATCAGTCTAACCTACTTTTTTCATTTTCATGGCATCTGGTAAATGGGTAACATAGATTAAGGCCTAGGCATTTGTAAACAATTGACAAGGCAGACAGAGGAAATTCCATGTTGGTCTTCTAAACTCCATGTGGGAAGAAATGTGGTTCATTTGCTAAGAGCTGTGGCTCACCATGTGAATTTTGAGACATCTTAAAATGATAGCTGGTTTTAGCCTACAGAGACAGCTGATCCATGATTGTGGGAGCTCACAGACTTTAGACTGACAACTGGGGAGCCTGCTTGAGACCTAACTATGTCCTCTGTTAATGGAGGACAGTTATGGAGCTTGGTCTGTTTGACGGGCCCCAGGCAGTGGGACCTGGTACATGAGGTGGCATTTTGGAACTCATTCCTTATGGTTGGATGCCTTGCTCGGCCTTGAAGCAGTGGGGAAGTTCTTGGTCCTGCCTCAGCTTAATATGCTAGACTTTGTTGACTCCCTTACCGTTTCTGAAGAGCAAAAGGAGTTGGGTTGCAGGGGAGGTGTAAGGTTAGTGGGAGGAGGTGAGGGAGGGGAAACTATAGTTGGTGTGTAGAATGAATTAAAAAAATCAAATAAAACAAATGATAGCTTGTTTCGGGGCTGCTTAGCCCACTATATCAAGCAAAGACAGCAGCTTCCTGTATTGGGATGGTGTTGTTATTCACCTGTCAGTTGACTGGCTGCAGAAGAGACTATGAAAACACTAGATGAAGTAAACAGAAAAGAGAAATGTGTCTCTCTATAGAATAACTGGATGAGAGACACAAGGGAGAGCCTGAAGTTGAGGTGAAAGAGGAAGGATACTCCTCACCTGTGAAACTTGACTTATTTTTCTCACTCTGTGCTCACCTCTTACCACAGCATCCATTGAAGAAACACTACATGAATGAAAGGTTCTTCCCCTTCAAGAAAATTAGTGGTGATGTATGATGGCTCAGTTGTTAGACATTGTCTAATCGTCTAAGAAGGGGCTGCCTATCTGGAAGGTAAGACTCTCGGACACAGATTGAAATTTCTCAGAAGGAAAATGAAGCTGGTAAATGGCCAATAGTATAACCATCAGGTCTTATGTGGTGTTTATAAAATGCCTTCCAGAGCCAGGAAATCATTGTGTTACAGATTGACCTATCTTGGGTATGAGACAGGCCACATACATCCACGAACCTAGCAAAGCTCCTTTTCTTTCTTGTCAGGTTGAAAAATAAACTTTTGAAAACTTCCTCTCAATTTGATATTGCTCTCCTCTATTCCTTTTCAGCCAGGTTGCTGGACAAAATGTTTATGATAGAGCAACCTCCCAACCAGAAAAAAAGAGTAAATATGATCAGGACAGAATATCATAAACCATGACTAGAAAGAGGAGCAAAAATGAACGGAAGATAAAATATAGTTTCAGGTAAGGCACCCAGAGAACAGTAATGGCATGATTTGCTACATGTCAGCACCCCAGAATGATGGAGGAGGGTCATCTGTCTATGTGTTGCTTTCATTGGTTAATTAATAAAGAAAACTGCTTGACCTGATAGGTCAGAACATAGGTGAGTGGAGTACACAGAATAGAATGCTGGGAGTAAGAAGGCAATGAGGCAGTTGCCATGCTTCTCCTGCCCACGATAGACATGGGTTTGAATCCTCCCAGTAAGCCACCACCTCATAGCCTACACAGATTATTAGAAATGGGTTAGATCAATATGTAAGAGTTAGCCAATAAGAGGCTACAGATAATGGGCCGGGCAGTGTTTAAAAGAATACAGTTTCCATGTAATTATTTCGGGTAAAGCTAGCCAGGCGGGCAGCATGAAGCAGCCCACCACTCCTTCTACACCAGAAAAAAGAGAAATAAACTAATGTAATGTAATCCCAATAGACTGTGGAATAAACCAAAGACTGATTAGAAGTTTTCACATTTTTCCTTTTCTTTTAGAGAATGGGGAGAGGAATTCCCATTCTCTGATATTCTTGGGTAAGTGAAGTGAGTTTCCTTCTAAACCTGTTATTACGATAGGAGTGAAAATCACCGTCTAGTTTGGGCTAAAGAAGGAATCGGTTAACAGCGTCCTAAGGGGCTGCTTATTGGTCTCCTAAGATCAAGGAGAATGTATCTTTTAGGTATAGGTGCTAAACATACCTTATTACAGAGCAACTAGTAACATTTGTTGGACTCCCTGGTAGGTATTGGGGGTTTTTTAATGTTAGCAATGTGAGCAAAGGAGGTATTGAACCTGAGAATCTAGAGATCACTATTTCATATTTACTATTAACATTTTAGGCTGGGATATTCTATTACATAGCACCCTGCAGACCTCTATGGAAGAGACCCACCTGAAATATTAAGTAACAGATGAGTAATGAGCGGAGAAACAGAGTAGAACCTGACGAGCCTTCCTGTCCCTTTGAATGTAGTAAATGCAATGAAGTGCAAGTTGCTATATGGTTTCACTGAAATTATTTAAATCTTAAAAGATTTATGGCAGGTTATGTCGTTAAAAAGCTGTCTTCAACAGTTTTCTCGTGCATTTAAAAATCTGTACTTTTAGATAACTATAAGCTATAAAAACACGAACAAGGTAGTACCTTGTGACTGCCTGAGAGAAAACAGCTTCAAGGTCAATCGCACATGCTCATTGGTAGTCTGCCACAGAGCCCAGAGAGTGATGATGATACCATGGCATCAGATGGCTAGAACAAAGGAAGGGGAGACATTACTGCATTCCAGATGACCCTGCCCGCTCGGTCCTGGGAAGGGGTATAAAGGTTTGCCTAACACTTGCACTAAAGGAGTCTGCTCTACCACTTGCCTGACTCCCTCCTAGAGTCTGTGATGTTAACTCTGCTCCATCTTACACCTGCCCATCCCCCCCATGTGGTAACAGGAGGCTAACAACAGTACCTAAATTTCTCAGAACGGATTTCATCCTTCCTTGGTATGGCTCATATTATTCTGTGCTTCCATAGATCTCTTTTTAACATCCCATGAACAACAGTTTGTCTTTCCTTGGGACAAATAAATAGAGATTCCATGAACTAGTAGTCCCTATGTAATCACATTGTCTGTTGTGGCTTTGTAGTTTATATATGCACTCTGTTCTCCCTTCCTACTTGTATTGCCTGGTGGCTTTATATTAACCATCTTGTACTAAAATGAGCAGATTACACTCTCTTATAGGACACAGTAGAATATGCCCTCTAACACACATGAAAGTAGGAATGAATTTTACCACTACATGTTGGCTTGTAAAAACTTGTCTTCTATAGATTCAGATGGTTTGTATTGCTGTTTTATGTTTTGTTTTTCTGTTTGTTTGTTTTTGTTTTGTGACTGCATTTTTTCTGTGTACTCTTGACTGTCCTGCAAATTGCTTTGTAGTCTGGTCTGGCCTAGAACTCACAAAGATCTTCCGTCATCTGCCTCCCAAGAGCTGGTATTAAAGGTGTACACTACTACCAACTGGTTAGGCTCAAATGTTTTAATAACATGTCTCCAGTGGTTAGCATTGTTAGGATAGGTTTAGGAATATGACCTCAATGGAGAAATATAACTCTGTCAGTGAGCTTTGGGGTTTTAGAAACCACAAATCATCATCAATTTAGTCTCTGGTATCTGGCATACAAAATGTGAGCCTTCAACTCTAGCCAACATGTCTGAAGCCTTCTACCCTGCTTTCCTACCTTGCCATATTTTTTTCTCTTTGGAACCATAAGACAACTAGACCCACTTTTCTATAAGTGGTTTTGGTCATGATGTTGTATTATATAAATATAAAATATTAATAATTTCCCCAATGTTGACAGCTCTGGTTCCTAAGATTAATCTGATAATTATTAAAAATCCATTTGATTCTAGGTATAGTATGGAAGGATGTACTCCTTCCCAACAGGACAAGAATACATACATTTTAGAGGTCTCCTGGGCTTTATAATTATTAGCGTTCTCTCTCTCTCTCTCTCTCTCTCTCTCTCTCTCTCTCTCTCTCTCACACACACACACACACACACACACACAATCTTTTTGTTTTGCCTTTAAATGCATCCTAGCTTCCTCAGAGCTCTTGATACTTGATCTGCAATGCTCTATGATCACTGAAGGAACAGATATTTGTTCCAATCTGGCATTGTCCCTATCTTTCCAAAGACTTGAAGTAGGCTTCTCTTTTTCTCTGAGCCTATGATTAATTCATGCTTTTCAATACTAGATGGTGCTCTCAATCAAGGCATGCTATAATACCATTTTTGGTGTGGTGTCACCGTATCAACACTAGAGGGCAATCCAGTCTCAGAATTGCCCCAAATCAGAGGTTGATGACTTGTACAGGATGATTTGGAAGAATATATGTAAAGGGTAGTTCCTTTCATCAACCTAGGGCAGGTCTTGATGTTTCTTGTATAATCTATTGCTGTTGTCACATACTGTGAAGTAGTGCCTGATTTGAGGCAGAATCCTTATGAATGGAGTGGCCTTAGAGTCTGTAAGCATCATAACACAAACACCACAGTGCCAATACCTATAGGTCTCATAGGCCTGGGTTTCATTTGGATTTACCTTGTGTTAGACTAAACCAAAAGGCACTGGGTTTCAAAGCAAAGACTCATGCTTACAATCCTGTCATGTGCCTAGCACATGGAACGTTGTTCCAAATGATGCTTCCTTTGTTTGGGATAGTGTTGGTGAATGCAATTCCTTATTTAGCAAGATAGATTTTAAATGAGGTAACCTCATTATCAGTCCCAAGAGCCTGTCCAGTTTTATATGTATTGCCACCCATGCTGTAGCAAGAAGAAATACAGAAAAAGAAAATCATGTGGTTATTAAGGTTTTATTTTAATTCTCAGTGATTTCTTGATTGGACCATGTATTTAGACTAATTTGGAGTCTGGGGAGATGGTTCAGCAGTTAACAGTGCCTCCTATACTTCCAGATTCGAAATTTATTTTGACGTACCTATGTCAGGTGACTCACAATTCCCTGTCATACAGCTCCAGATGATCTGACACTCTCTTTGAGTTTCAGTCAGAATTTGCCTTCCCATGCACATATATTGCTCTATCATACATGTATACACATTATTAAAATATAGACTAATGGTATTTATTTGATCTCTAAATAGTTCACTCTTTTCTCCTATTTTTTTTTATTTGAATGTATTGTGTTTTGAGAACATAATTACTGACTGAAGAGATGGCTCAGGCTTAAAGGTTAGGCTCACAAAAAAAATATAAGAAAATATACTTTACATATTTTCAAGTATGAAAAACTTATATCATCTGGAGAATGTCTTCATAGGTTATTGTTCATATGTGAATGATGATAATGTCTATTCTATGAGAGGTGAATAGGATGTATGATTAGTATCAATTAGCAGCGATCAGATACTGATAATCAAGTCAACTACATGAGTGTTTGTGTCTATTTATTGATAGACATATGACATAATGCAAATGTATATATATAAACATATATACGTCTATCATGTCAGTACACACACACAGATGTTTTTCCTTCTTTGTCAGATATCAAAACAAGCATTTCCAAGACTTCAAAAATAATCATGGACTTAATCTGAATTATTTTAGAGCTATAAGGTTTTACCTCTTTTAACATGACACCGCTGTCAAGAACATCCTGTAGAAGAATGCTGAGTACTACAGGAATATTATTTGCGATAACATAAAGCCCCTCTTGACTTTGTAAAAGATGTGATATCCATGTTTATAATCCTTTCTCAGTCCCTTGTAATGTTGTGGTTATCATCTCATTTAGATGCTTTAATTGCCAAATACATTGCTGTTAATGATATAAATATATTTTAGATGCATCCATAAGGAAAATAATGTATTTTTATTTTCATCATTTCCAACGTTGGCTTTAAGTAGATGGATTTTAATTTCAATTATTTTCATTGTTCTCCTAGAATTTGTCTTTTTTAATTGTTTATTTTTTAAAGCAATCTTTTCTCATTTGACATATGAATCCAAGTTCCCACTCCCTCCTCTCCTCCCCCTGCCTTCACCTTTCCCCTCCCCCAAACTTCTCAGAGAGAGTAAGGCTTCCCATGAGGAGTCAACAAAGTCTAGCACAGCACTTTGAGGCAGGACCAAGGCCCTCCTCACTATATCTAGGCTGGGCAAGAATCTCCCTCCCAAGAGAATGGGCTTCAAAAAGTCAGTTCAAGCCCATCAATAAGTCCTAGACCCACTGCTAGTGGCTCCAAAGACTGCCCAAGCCATATACCTGCATCCTACATTCAGAGGTCTTTGTTTGGTCCTATGCAGGCTCCCTGTTATCAGTCTAGAGTCAGTGAGCTCCCATTAGTTCAGGTAAGCTGTTTCAGTGGGTTTTCCCATCATGGTTTTGACCCCTTTGCTCGTATCATCACTCCTCACTCTCTTCAGCTGGGTTTTGGGAACTGGGCACAGTGTTAGCTGTGGATCTCTGCATCTGCTTCTATCAGTGGCTGGATGAAATTTCTATGATAACAGTTAAGATAGTCATTAGTCTCACTACAGGGGAAGGCCAGTGCAGACACCCTCTCTACTATTACTGAAGGGCTTCGCTGGGTCATCCTTGTGGATTTCTGCAAATTCCCTAGTGCCAGGCTTCTTACAAGCTCCATAATGCCTCTGTCAATCAAGATATCTCTTTCCTTTCTCTCCCTCTCTGTTCTTCCCCCATCTTGACCATCCTGTTCCCTCATGCTCTTCTCCCCAGTCTTCTTCTCCCCTCCTCTTCCCCTGTTGCACTCCCTTCTCCCCTACTCTGATGCTCCCAATTTTCTCAGGAGATTTTTTCTATTTCCCCTTCCCAGAGGGATCCATGTATGTTTCTTCTAAGATTATCTTCTTATCTAGCTTATCCTGGATCGTGAACTAGAGACTAGTTATCTTTGCTTTACGTCCAATACGCACTTATGCGTGAGTACACATGGTGTTTGTCTTTTTGAGCCCGGGTTACCTCACTCAGGATGGTGTTTTTGTTGTTCCATCCATCTGCATGCAAATTTTAAGATGTAATTTTTTTCCCTCTGAGTAGTACTCCATTGTGTAAACATACCACATTTTCTTTATGCATTATTCGATTGAGGGTTATCAAGGTTGTTTCCAGGTTCTGGCTATTAAAAATAATGCTGCTATAAACATAGTTGAGCAATGTCATTGTAGTATGATTGAGCATCCTTTGAGTATATGCTCAAGAGAGGTATTACTGGGTCTTGAGGTAGGTTAATTCTCAATTTTCTGAGAAACTGCCACACTGACTTCAAAAGTGACTGTACAAGTTTGAACTCCCACCAGCAATGGAGGGGTGTACCCATTACTCTGCCTCCTCTTTAGCATAAGCTATCATTGAGTTCTTTTACTTAGTCATTTTGACTGATAATATAAGATGGTATCTCATAGTCATTTCGATTTGCATTTCCCTGATGGCTAAGGATGCTGAAATTTCCAATTGTGATTCTTTAGTCGACAATTCTTAGTTTATATTATAACCCATTTTTAATTGGAATGTTTGATATTTTAATATTTAATTTCATGAATTTTTTATACATTTTTGAGATCAGTCCTCTCTATGATGAAGAGTTGGTAAAGATCTTTTCCTACTCAGTAGGCTGCCATTTTGTCTTATTGACTGTGTCCTTTGCCTTAGAGAAGCTTCTCAGTTTTAGGAGATCCCATCTATTTGTTGTTGCTCTCAGTGTCTACGCTACTAGTATTATATATAGGAAGTGGTCTCCTGTGTCAATGTGTTCAAGGGTACTTCCAAGTTTCTTTTCTGTCAGGTTCAGTGTAACTGGATTTATGTTGAAGTCTTTGATCCACTTGGACTTGAGTTTTTTGCATGGGAGATAGATATTGATCTATTTACATTCTTCTACATGTTGACATCCACTTATGCCAGCACCATTTATTGAAGACACTTTCTTTTGTCCATTGTATAATTTTAGGTTCATTGTCAAAAATCAGTTGTTCATAAGTGTGTGGATTAATATCAGGGTCTTTGATTTGATACTGTTGGTCCATCTGTCTGTTTTTGTCAATACCAAGCTGTTTTCATTACTGTAGCTCAGTAATACAGCTTTATATCTCAGATGGTAATGCCTCAGAAGTTATTTTATTAACTTATAATCAAACCATTTTGATTATCCTGGGCTTTTTGTTTTTCCATATGTAGTTAAATATTGTTCTTTTGTGGTTTGTGAAGAACTGTGTTGGGATTTTGATGAGCATTTAAAAAAAGCCCAGGGTCCGAGGGTTTCAGTGCAGAATTCTGCCAGAATTTCAAAGAAGGGCTAATATCTATACTCCTCAAATTGTTCGACACAATAGAAACAGAAGGAACATTTCCAAACTCTTTTTATGAGTTACCCTGATACCCAAAACACACAAAGATTCAACCAAGAAAGAGAATAACATACCAATCTCCCTCATGAACATTAATGAATTAATACTCAATAAAATACTGGCAAACCGAATCCAAGAACACATCAAAAAATTATTTGAATCTTATATGAGGATGGATTTCCTGGCAATGATTTTCCATATTTTCACTTTAAATTGTATTTATTAACTTTAGATTAATAGTTCATATTCAGAGGGTATGTATAGTAATACCATGGTTTTGTAGATTTTGTTTCAGTTTGGCTTGGGGGACAGGATTTCCCTATGTGTCCCTGGGGAGATTTAACCTCATAGCCTCCTGTGTCATCCTTTCTAGTGTTGCAGTTACAGATGTACACAGTCACAGAAGGCTCAAATCTCATGGTTTTTCCTTTAACATTTTTTGGTATATTAATTCATTATCATTCTACTTACATGGTTTCTGATGATAATCTGGTTCAGTATTTTTCTTCCAAAAGACAGGAAATTTGTTTTCTTTCTGTGATTTCTGGATATTCTTTTTGGTTTTGTGGATGGCCTTACAGCCTGGGTATATTTATTGATGTTGATGTTTTTAATACAATACACACTGATACTCTTCAATCTTCTAGAATTTTAAGCCTATAATGAATGCTGTGTGTTCTCACAACTATTACTTCAAATGTTTTCTCTGGTTTTGCCCCTGATTCTCTATTTTTTTCTGGTGTTTCAGATTGTGTATATTATTTATTTTATGAATGACCCAGTGTTTCTATATATTTTAATATTCCATTTTCTTTTTTCTTTTCTTGACTGTTTTCATCTTAGCTTAGTATTCAAATTGTCTCACTTTTTTCTCATTCCTGTGCAGCCCAAGGATCCCTAGGATGCTACATTTCTGTTTAACTGTTTTTGTTACAAACATTCCCATCTAATTCTGAGTTTCTGTCTGTGAATATCTCACCCAGTCACTTTTCCATGTGACTTATTCACTAGACACTAAATTTGAATATATACATATATATGGACATATGCATGTGTGTATGCTGGTATACATACATATGTATATCATATATTGCCTATCTCATATTTTCAATATTCATGTGCATTTCACTCACAGAAAATGTCCTGCAAATGTTTTACAATGATTATCTTTTTGCTTCTGCTGTAGAAGTTAGGTAAGGGACAGCTATAGGTTTTTATTAGTAATGCTGATAGAGTAGGTGGACTTAAATTACTGTTATAATAGCTCTGGACAGTATCTCATTTCTGCATCTGATTGTTTGCTTCTATCAACTAATCAAATAATCATCATTTCTGCCACTTCTTACTCAGAACCTTAGATCCAGGTAAGTCTGTTTCTATGTACCTCTGTCTGAGTTAAAATATTTTGTGACATTCTGAACTTTAAGTTGCCTTGAAACACACATTTTGTAACTGGTTTTAAAAGACAGGTTTTAGCATGCTTAACCTGCATTGTCTTTCTACGATTAAAAAAAGTACTGAATTTCAAAGTCTAAATGTGTCAGAATTGAAATTAGATAGTTTTCAAGATGTGGAATAGAAAAAATGTCACTATGCTCAAACTCAAAGAGGAACTTTTTATTCACTGAGCATGCTAAGAAATTTCATTTCTATTCACTAGTTTAAAAATGACTTTGTGGCAGATAATATGTTCACAGCATTTAATTCTATTAGTATTATATAAGGTAAGTAATACCAAATCTCTCACCTGTTTTTCATAGAAATTTTATGTTATAATTTAGAGTGGGCAGTTTGTTGATAAATTATTACAGTGGCATAACTCTATATTTTGTGATATATGTATCCCTCAAGCTCCCCAGAGTTTTTAAAACATCATAAATACCTTGAAATATTCATAACTATTTTCATCATTCTTTTTACATCTGGGTAGTTTAAATAATAATTATACAAGAGAACTAGCAAACAAATCAAATAAGAAAATAGACAAACTAAAGTGAAATATAAGATAAATTATTTTTATACTGACTGGGAAACAAAGTGCATTATTGAATGGTTATGCATTCACTAATTTCTTGTTCTGTATTATCTTTCAAAACAATGTAGATGATAAGCCTTGTTCTATTTATACATGTTAACAGATGCAGACTTAGTAAGTTCTACATTCAAGCGTTTTAAATCCTTAATTGGTGGCTGTATCGCATGAATAACCTCCTATTGCTTTTTGCACTTTTACCAAATAGTATAATAATCCTGCTCTCTTAAATGAAAAAAACCTCTTTCAAGATTTATATGCTCATGACCTGCGATTGTTCTTTTCTAGCTACCATGACCTTCTTGGCTCATCATTCTTTTAATAAAATAAATTCTTTTTTATGATGGTACTAAGTCTTTGTGTTTAGAAAACCAGTGACCTTTTCTCTCAAAAATAACTGTTTTTACAAGTTTAGCTTTCTAAAAACTGAAATTGGGCGAGATATTTTGCATCTTTTCTTAACTGTAGGAAAGTGAACAGCATCAATCGCTACAGACTGAAACACTGACAAGTTGTATAAGGGATGAAGATGTACTTGTTGTGTCAGTTTTATTAAATAAAATGTCATCCACTGTCTGTCAAAGGTCAGTTTCCATAAAGGTATACTTCATATCCCAGGAATATTTGCAGTCTCTAAGACTGTCAAAAGTGTGTGATATGTAGACTTGTTCTACAGACAATTGTCCCAGTAGCTTTACTTCTGAGTGTGTTTGTTTCTTTACAGCTAATAGTAACATTAATATTTTATAATGTACTTATTCTGTATACATTATTCTAATAGAATTATATTGCTTTATATAAAGAGATTGGTAATAGTTTAAACTGTCCTTTGTACACACATTGCCAGTAACAGTTATTTCTTCCAAGTAGTAGTTGCATAAAAAAGGAAGCTATCTTAAAACAGGCACTTACCAATAATAGCCATATGATCTGTTCTCCTCTTTTTTATAATGTTCAATTAGTATTGCAGAGCTTTCCTTAATTGAAAACTAACTTGTTAGTACCCTTTGAAAAATATCTATGAGTATAAATTAATTCGTTTTACTCGCCCAAAGTGAAATTTACTCAAAAATGTTAAATGATAAATCACAGAAATAAATACTCCATGATTTTAAATGCTATGTCTGCTGTGATACAATTGTCTATATTCTGTCAATTATGTTTTAAATAAATGCTGATTGGCCAGTAGCCAGGCAGGAAGTATAGACAGGACAACCAGACAAGAAGTAGAGGTGGGTCAATGAGAACAGGAGAATTCTGGGAAGGAGGAAGCCCATTGCTTCCCCAGTCCAGACACTGAAGAAGGAAGATGTAACCTGCCACACTGTAAAAGGTACTGAGCTATGTGGTTAACATATACTAGAATAATGGGCTAATATAAATTATAGAAGTTAATAAAAAGCCTGAGCTAATAGACCAATCAGTTTATCATTAATATAAACCTCTTGTGATTTCTAAACAGCTATGGGAACTGGGCAGGACAGAAACCCCAGTCAACACTGTGTCATTTTAGGAGGTATGATAAATTGATAAACTCTTACAACACCATTTCCCTCCTTTAAGGAATGCCAGTTTCCCTTTGTCCAGTACGTTCACCCTGAATAAATTGCATGCCAACTTCTTTCTTAGTAGTTATGTTCATTGTCAATTCTGTTGATCTACGGTTGTAGTATTTGGTTTTTTTTAAGTTAAACATACATAGTAGACTCATACTATCCCATAGTACTTACATAATTTAAAAGATTATATCCCAGTCTGCAGGCATTGCATAATCACACAAAGCAGAGTAAATATACTATAATAAGTCATTTGGAGAGACACAACACATTTATCTAAATTTTATTACAGTATTTTATTTTACTTGTGCTATTTCATTATGTATACTATTACTGATGTATATTTATATTATATACATTAATATACATCAGTGGTAGTAATTGCTATTAAAATAATATTAGTAGTAAAACCAATAATAGTATTTACAACCTTAATTAATAATAATATATTTATATATTTGTAATTCTTTATTTTATTTTATTTTTTGAGACAAGGTTTCTCTGTAGCTTTGGAGCCTGTCCTGGAACTAGCTCTTGTAGACCAGGCTGGCTTCGAACTCACAGAGATCCACCTGTCTCTGCCTTCCGAGTGTTAAAGGCATGTGCCACCACCTATATTTGTAATTCTTAATAGTTGCACAGGTTTGTGTGTATATGGACATACATATGTACATACATACTTGTAGTGATTGAATAAGAATGGCCCCCATAGGCTCATGTATTTGAACATTTAATTGTTAGGGAGTAGCACTACTTGAGAGGAATTAGGAGATATGGCTTGGTTGGAGTAGGTGTTACCTTTTTGGAGAAAGTGTGTCACTGTGGTGGAATTGGGGTCTCCAAACTTCAAGCTAGGCCCAATGTCTTACTTCTCTTCCTGATGACCGTGGATTGGCTGTAAAACTCTCAACTCCTTCTCCAGCACCGTGTCTGCCTTCATGTCACTGTTTCCCACCATGCTGATAATGGACTAAATTTCTGAAACTGAAACAAACTCCAATTAAACATTTCCATTTTTAAGAGTTGCCATGGTCATAACATCTCTTCACAGCAATGGAACATTGACTGAGACAATACTTAATCTATAAATTAAAGTTTATTAAAGGTACATACATATACACAGAATAAAGAATTGTATATATAGGATTTAGTCTTATATAACATTTCAAACATCCACTTAGGATCTAGAAATGCATGCCTTATAGATAAGGAGGCACCATTATGTCCAGAATTTTTGACAACTAAAGATAGGGAAGATGGCAGGATATTTTAAATGAAATGAAAAATGATTCTTGGAAAATTTCAGGTCATTTGGATCTTAATACTATTTCTTTAACATTTTCTTTCAAATTCTTAAGTGGATATTTGGGAGAAAGTATGTCCAGATTGCAATTATTTATCAGTAGGGTCTAAATTGCAATTAAAATATTTCTTTCAGGAAGAACATAAGCAAAATATTCACATAGAAATTATAAAAGTATTCATAAATTTGCCTTCTGAAATACATACCAGTAAGAGTTGGTAAGATGACAATGCAGGTCAACATGCTAACCAGCAAGCACAAATGACCTGAATTCAACTCCTCGGACACATTGTGGAGGGACAAACGTGACTCCCACAAGATGTTCTTTAAGGTCTACACTTGCACTATGACATATACCACACCACCACCACAACACACACACACACACACACACACAGACACACACACACACACCAGGGAAGAATGTGTTAGCCATCACAACTTATAATTAAGATCCACTGATTAGGTATTTCTACATGTGGAACCATCTCAAGGCTATGACATGTGTCACTGGTATCATCAAACACATTTTATAGATGACGAGAACCTTGTTCTACCTGCTTAATGTAGCCTTCCAGTTGTCTGGAAGGCAGTAAACAAGGAGCAAAGCTTTCACTTGAGAACCTGACCATCAGTCTCCTTCCTTGTCTAATTAATTGCTCATCTTTGCTGTTCAGGGAGATCTCTTGTAAGGGTTTCATTTCCAAAAGTTCACCTACCTTTCTGAAGGAAGTATAGTAAGTTTGCCATTTTCTTAGTAATAGAGATAAGAAAACTAAATTTCCAAGTAGTTAAATACATTGTGTCAGATACAACCTGCTAGTGGATATAAACTAAGAAATTTAATCTAGTTTTTTAGTCCATAGTCAGTGTTCTCCATATTAACCTCTTGGTCTTCCTAAGAAGATGCTACCAACATTCCAGTAATGCAGTGTCCAATTCTACTTTGTTTTTTTTTTTTACAATGGTTTATTGAAAAAAATGAGAGCATTAAAATGTATACTTAAATACTTATTTTTACCAGTCCTTGTATACTACTTTTATTTCTTTTACTTGTGAGATTATAATATGATTATTTCATTTCTCTCCTCTTTCTCATCTCTCCAAAATTTACATATGCCTTTCCTTACTCTCTTTCAAATTTATGGCTCCTTCATTTCATTAATTGTTGTCAGATGCATATATGGATATTTATAAATATTCATAAATAAAGCTTGTTTAGCATGATAAGATTTCTTTTATGTATGTTTTCATGACTGATCATTTGGTACTGGATAACACACTGGTGTTCTCTTCCCAAGGGAACACATTTTCCCAATTCTCAGCAGTCCTTCCTTTCATGTAGTTCTTAGTGTGGGGTTGAAGCCTTGAAGCCTCATGGTATCCACTCTTCAGTTCAGCATGTCTACTGTTTTTTCCAGATTGTGTGTAGGCAGTTATGTTAGTGAGATTATATAGGAATAGCTTCTTACATTTGCAAGTGACAGAGTCTCACAGCAAACTTCCTGATCTTTTCTTTTTAATAAGAAAATGAAAGGTTACAATATTAAATACATAAGTAACAACTATAATTTCAATTAGTTATTTTATGATATTTATTACTTTAGCATTTAAGTACTATATAAAGAAGAACAAATCATGTAAAAACAGTGATTGTTTCCAAATATTCAAAAAAATTAAATGGTTATGTACTTTGGAAATCATAACTGTCTTGTTTTGTCCTCTTGTACGGTGCGGAAAGAGTTGTTAGTAATTAAATTAATGGGTGGAATTCATGGATTTAAGATGATGGAATGGCATAAGCTAAGAATGAGCTTGTCATCTGAATCACGATATTCTGGAAAGTTATTGATTATAGTTTCCAGAGCAGCAACACTCTATACATCATTTATTATTACCAGCAACCATTTTTATTACCTATATGTCAAATAAATGGAAAGTTTCATCAAGCTGAGACGTTGTTGACAGGAGTGTATGTTACAACTGTGCTAGATTCTATCAGAAATTACAGGAAAGAGAGCCCCTGGGTCTTAGGTTGAGGGCAAGTTTTAAAGCAGAGGAATGTGCTGACAATAGTATTACAAGGTGGAATTTATATTCCATATCTACTTCATGTAGCTATTGATTATTTGAAAGATATTCTTTCTAACACAGTCCTGGGATCTCACTTGTCTTCTCATTGCTTTCAAACCAGCTCTGTTTCAACAGGCAAAATACGTTCCAGGAAAATTGATGAGAGTAAAACTGAATGCTGAATCTTATACTGCCTTAGTGACTTCCCAGATGCTTGCTGACTAATACACTTCTTCAGATTAGATTCTAAAAATTAAAATACATATCAATGCATGTAAAATTAAATTATGCCACTTTGGTGTTCAATGTTCACCATCAGTGTTATAAATATGTAATTTTTTAGTACCAGACCTGAGAAAACTCCTTTATTACTGGTGGTTTGTCAGGGTGGCTCCGGAGACTTCCACAGCAATTTTTACTTTGCGTGATTGCCTCTTAGAGCTTGAAGTAGTTCCTGTTGCTGATGATCCCATGTATTTCATACATTGATTACAGAAGATCTGAGCTGGATATAGGCAGAGAACCTTCTTCCTGTGATCTAGCTTTTGCAGTACCAGTAGATGCTATTCAAATTGCCACACTAAGGGAGGCAATCAATTGTCTTACCTAGCTGTGATGCCTATGAACCACAACTGTGATCATCATGGTAAGATATCACTAAACATGCAGGAGTGGCATTCATATGTGCTGGTAACCAATAGCTGTCTAATTGGACTTAACCCTATCTCAACAGGAGATAAATCATGCCAGCTACTAGAAATCTAGTGAAGTATGTGGGGTTAGTGAGATGGTGGTTCTTAGAAGAGCATCTACTACTGCAGCTTTAACAAACCTTTATAATTCCTACCTATACATACCTTTATTCCCCTTGATAAATGCAGCTCTTAACCCTCCAAAGAAATCTCTCTTTGTACTAGATCTCACCATTACAGTAAAACACAACTGGTAAAAATGCGACTAGATGTGGGATTTCTGTCCCGAAGAAATACATTTATAACTCAGCTCTTTACCTGAGGCCCAGGAAACATCAATGAAGAGGAACCAAAGACTAATAAGTCTTTTGTGAGATCATTTTTTCCTTGAAAGAAGAGGGAAGTTTCCCTTATGATACCTCAATAATATGACTATCTAATCACAATTTGAACAGTCACAACACCAATAGACATGCTAATACTGAAGAAGAAAATATCACAGGGAGTCCATCCCTAGACAGAGAAGTATAAGCAACTTTAGGATTTCTGAGAGTGAGAGAATTATTTTTCCTCAGATTTGAGGCCTTAATTGTTTATTTAATATTAAGCGGTCAGCCCTGAATACATACAGCCAAGCCACAAGCAAAATAAAATGGATTAAGTAGGTTTTATTTTTATATTTATGCATATATATATATATATATATGTATACGTAAAACAGTGATAACCAAAGGAAAAACACTGTCAATTTGAGAACAAATAGGAGGGCATGAATGGGACTGGAGGGAGGAAAAATAGGAGAAGTGATGATACATTTATATTTCAACTAGAAGAGAAAAACATCAAAAAGAAGGGATACAAGTTTTAGAGGCTGACTAACTCTCCATCTTCTCCTAAACAAGTAGAGGATAAGTAAATTTCAACGTTAAATATACTATATTTCAGAATTGTAAAATTGCAAACTTATTTTGTATCCCAATCACATTTGTAAAGAAATTCTATCAAACTTCTTATCATTTTTGCTACTGTGTTTAAAAAGAGACTCGGAATGCTAGGCTCAAGTTAATTTTGATAGTATTAGAAAACTGGGATTGGGATCTCCTGTACATTTTTAATTAGCACCATAGATAAGCTTTAGGTTGATGGGTTTGACAATGGTTGTTGACAAAATGTTGGCACCTATGGATGGGATGAAAAAATAACCAGCTGATGGTAGAACACAAAGATGATGAAACATATCATTGATCTTCATACTTAAGAAGTAAAAGTCTAGATCATTGATAGTTATAGGAGTTACATATTTGTAGACTAGCCTGGTGCAAATGAGACTTTGCCACCAACAAAAAAGAAAGGAAGGAATGGTGCAGGAGAATTATCTGTATTCTGTCAACCATGTTATAAGTGTTCTCTTACATTTAAAGGGGAATAGATATGATGTAGATATGAATAATTTACATTGCTATGGATTTTAAGGTCAATTTTGTTATATGTATATGTATTTCTGATCTTGATTAAGGTATTGTGACTGTGTAGTTCATTTAAGAATGTAATGTATAATTAGTAAATATAAGTTGTTAATGGATAATCATCAATAACAGTCAAACTTGTAATCATGTTAGGTTTTCTAGATGTGCATAGATGTATTTCAGATAGGCATTCTTTATATCTTTCAAAGACTACAGAATATGGCATTTAATGTTTTAATAGCTTAGGGCTTTTCATGACAATGAGACATGTCTGTTCCTGGCAGCACCAATCTACTTCAAGAGGAAGATGGGCATCGAAGAGGCACCTTATGGAGTTTGATAGCCATTTGGTCAAGAAACTGTTCTTGCCTGAACTGTTGCATGAACTGGACACAGAGAACTTGCAGAGAGAGGGCTGCTGAACTTGTCTAAAGGTGAGATGGTCTTTTGGGGTTTCTGATTCATGAAAGAGTCTGCGAGACATTCAGCACGACACAGCAGATAGTGACTGAACTGCCTTTGAAACTTCCTGCTTCATGGAAATGTCTGCTGGATACTATGGGCCTGTAGGCAGAATATGGATGCCCCAATGGTAAAAAAGAACATTGGGTGACTGTACAGGCAGCAAGATGTCTCCGTCATTTCTAGAGTTTGGAAGCTGCTTATTTCTTGTTTGCTTAGGTAATATTATATCCTTCTGGAGTCTTTGATGAAGTTGAAGAATGGTTAGTTATAGTTATAGTTTTACTTAGTTATGATAAAAGATAAAGTAGATAAAAATATTGTAACTGTAATTCTTTCCTAATAACTCTTTTGTTATATGTAATTTTACTATGTTAAAGTTAAAGCCATACTTTTTGTTTAAACAGAAAAAGGGGACATGGTGTAGGTGGGCCTTCTGTCTATGTGTTACTTTCATTGGTTAATAAAGAGACTGCCTTGGCCTTTTTGATAGGCCAGCTCTTAGGTAGGTGGAGTAGACAGAACAGGATGCTGTGAGAAAGAAGCAGAGTCAGATGCCATGAAGTTCCGGCCCAAGATGGATATAGGTTAGGATCTTTCCTGGTAAGCCACCACCTCATGGTGCTATACAAATTATTAGAAATGGGTTAATCAATATGTAAGAGTTAGCCAATAAGGGGCTACAGATAATGGGCCTGGCAGTGTTTAAGTGAATACAGTTTTCGTGTAATTATTTTGGTTAAAGCTAGGCGGGCAGGCAGTGGGATGCAGCCTGCCATTCCTTCTACAAAGGAAGAAGAACAAAAGGAGGGAGTACGGGAGGAAGGTAAGGAATGAAGGAGGGAGGAATGAAGGAATGGAAGGAGAAAGGGAGGGAGGGAGGAAGGGAGGAATAAAAGCAAACTCTCAAAAACAGAAGTAGTTCATAATCTCTTTAAATATATTACTTTTTTAATTTTTAGTTATGTATATATGTATGTGTCTGATTCCTTCTGTATGTTCATGAGGGCATTGTCTATGGTAAACTAGAACCGATTGAAGGGTCCCCTGAAGTTGAAATCACAGGTGGTTGTGAGCTGCCTATGTGAATGTTTGGGAACTAAACTCTGATCCTTTGCAAAAACAGCATGTGTTCTTAACTGCTAAGTCATTTTTCTCATACATAATTTACATAGTCTCTTGTTTATTTATGTAGTTACTTGTTTATTTGGTTGCTTGGAACTCAACCCAAGGACTTTTGCATGATAAGCAAGCACCCTTCTCAAACTAATTAATTTTTAAATTCAATGTTTAAAAATCTTTCAGAAATAGTTAGTTAAAAAAAAGCAATAAAAATACTTGAAAGCTGTATTTGCTTATTGCTCTATCAACAATCTTAAAACCATGCCCATTTCAGACCTTCCCCCAAGCAAATTACCCAATCTCTTAAAATAGGATCAGCACTACCGCCCTTCTCATGAAAGTGCACCATGTCTTTTATCTATGTTCTTCTAAATTTGTCACAGGTCAAGTGATTCACTCATAGCAACCTGTGCCCATATCTATCACAATGTCATTCACTTGTATTCTTTGCATTCTCTTTTCCCTGGGATCTATATGTTGATTCCACATAACCTTTATTCCTTGTGAATATCTATTCACTTTTAATCTTGCTGCCAGTTTGTTTAATGCATATATTCACCACAACACTTCAATATCCAAGAAGACATAAATCAATTTGTTTTGCTCTTTACTGTATTCCCTGTGGCAGGCAAGCCCACAAAGCCATTAGACATTCATCACACAAATCCAGACTAGATGATGGTACACTTTAGATGTCCTTTCGAGTGTATGTTCCATGCTTATCAACTTGATACTCCTTAGTGCAAATTGAGTTTTTAAAACAATGTTTAAAAACTTTGTTCTTGTGACGAAAATGTGCCAGAGCACCAAAGCTATCATTTTAATAAAAAGCAAGAAAACTTGCAGAATTTCCAGATCCTCGGAGCTTTTATGCTTTCCTTTGGGCAATACTCTTTTCAGATGTTGACAGCATAAAATTGGCTCAGCACTCAAGTCTTCTTTCTGCAGATTATTTCTATGGATAAATCAGTGGGCTGAATAATCTTTTTCTCCTTTAGCTGGTACTGTGGGACAAGTATTCCAATTACTCCAGGAGTTTTCATGACATTAAGTGAGGCAATTCAAGAAATCACTCACAATACCCTCTTTTAAGATCTCAAAGTATCTTGTATTTAAACCCTGAATGCTTTTTTCTTACTATCCTTTTTTCTCTTTATTTTTATTATCCTTTCAGTTCTCAGCATTTAAGCACAGATGTTTTCAGCTAGGGTGAAGTTAGTTGTGCTTTGCGTGTGAGTGATTGCATCCATGAAAGTGTATGAAGTTCTTAATCTCTGAAGACATTGATTTTTGTTCCTGTCTTTAATAATGGTGTATAAGCACGATATATCATGTGCATTTTGATGTGTTTTCACCATAAGACATTTGTTGTTTTTATTTTACTTATTTTATTTATCTTATAGAAAATTTTATAGACAACACTGAGACTACAGGCTTGGCAAATAGGATGATTAACTTTATTATCAACTTACAGACCCTAGAAATACCTGGGAAGAGAGTATCCCTCAGGAATTATCTATCTCAGCATGGCATATACTCATATCTGTGGAAGACTGTATTAAATATATTAACTGACGTGGAAATACCCAGACCATTTTAGGTGCCAGTATTCCAGAGGCAGGAAGAGGTCCTTATCTGAAGCAATGTTGAGATCGAACTCTTCACTAACTGGCATGAATGAATTCATTCTCTCCAGGCTCTTAACTGTGGTTGTGACCACTTCATCACTTCAAATCCCTGTCTTAACATTTGAAATGATGTGCTGTGATCTGAAATTGTGAACTAAACAAAAACTTATCCTTCCTTAAGTTTTTTTTTTCTTTTTGTGGTATTATATTACAGCAACAGAAATGGAACTGGGGCAGTTGGCATGTTTTATAGACTTCACATACTCATTTTATTTGTTTATCTCCAATGAACTCTATGAAGTGCTGAACCATGAAAGTAAATAAAATTCAGGCTTGTCCCAGACATGGTGCTGTGCTCTTGGAAAACTAAAGAAGGAGGTAACTTGGGACAGCTGGACCTGCCCCTCATCAGCTACCAAGCTCAGCAGAGTGGCCATACAACTTACAGGGGAAACACATTAGAACTGACCTTGTTGTCTGGGGTGCAGATGAGCTGGTCCTGACATCCTGGAAGTTGAAAAACTGACTCTGTCCCCCATCTGCCTTGTGGTGGCGTAGGTGAGGAAGAGATGCCCTCCCCAACCCTGTTTTAGTCACCCCCTGGCAGACAGGAGATCAAACCATGAGAATAGGAAATATGGCCCTATATCTCACTAAATGCAGCACTGGGGAGAGTAGGTTCTACACCTTTCCTTGGTAAAACAGTAGAGCTGGCCCTGGTGGTGTAGGTGTGAGCTCACCCCTAGGGAATAAGAGCAGAACTGGTAATGCTCCTTGCTGCCTGTTTGCAGTGGGTGAGCTAAAACGGATAAGGGTTGAGAGCTTGCCCAGGTGATGATGATAGGAGAAACCTGGTGGGCTGACCAAACCAGGTACAACCCAGGCCCAGAATAAGAGTTATAATTTTGACCACTCCAACATCCATCTCACCTGTGAACTGCTGGAGCATGGCAAGGGACTGGACCTGTAGATATAAAGGATCCCGAGCAGTGATGGCACACACCTTTAATCTCAGCACTCGGGAGACGTTCAAGGCCAGCCTGGTCTACAAAAGCTAGTTACAGGACACATTCCAAAACTACAGAGAATCCTTGTCTCAAAATAATCAAGAAGAGGCCCTGTGAGTGTAGGTACACAGGTCTTTCCCCCTTTTGCTCGAGGCGCTATGCAGGGCCATTCTTCTTCTGCTTCCTGGTTTCTCTGCTCTGCTGCACCAGCCTGAGGGTGTAGCTTAGAGAGAACTCGCCCTCTCCTGTTATGATAATTTCACCTACAGCCCAAGGGTATAGTTTAGAGAGAACTCTCCCTCTTCTGTTATGGTAATTTCACCTGCAAGCAAGGTTCTTGCCACAAGCAAGCTAAGTTCCTGCCCACAGCTGCTCTCTGACCCTGGGCACAGCCACCTGCCTTCCTCTTTCCCTGATCAGCTGCTCTCTGACCTTGGGTGCGGCCGCCTGATTTTTTTTTCTTTGCCTGTTCCTGATGGGGGGCTGGTGTCCTTCTGCCCCATAGTATATATACCCAATTTATGCTTAATAAAGTTGCCATTTGCTCTTTTGGTGAATGAGCCGGTCTCCTGTGTCTGTGTGTTTCAACCCTTAGGATATTAATCCACTCTCGTGGGCTCAGTTCGGGAAAGCGCACTTCTGTTTCGAGGTACGGGTGTTCACAGAAAAGTGCAGGCAACATGCGAGAACCCATTATTGGTGGCATAGCAGAAACCAGAGACAGCAAGCCAGATAGATGACTCATGGCAAACAACAATTACATGTAAAAATGTATGGAGCAAAGGGTATACTATGTGACTCACTGTGTTACACTACATCTTCCACTTTTATTTTTATACTGTGAGTTACATTGTTTGATTTTGGTTTTTTATTTTTCTTTTAAATTTCATTTTATTTTAGTTTGGGGAGGGTGCAACAGCAAAAGGTAGATATGAAGGAATTGGGTGGATGAATGGGGTCAGGATATATGATATGAAATTCACAAAGATTCAACAAAACTTTAAAAGGGGAGGTGAAACAAAATCAGGTCATGTTTCACTGCTTGGATGGAGAACACAGTAAAATGTTACATAGGTAATTCTGTATGAAATGTTAAGAAGTTCTGAGGACAGTGAAAATGAAGTATATAGATAGGTCAATCGTTGAAAGTGACAAGACAATATACAAAGAATGTTGTATATTGTGTTTAGGAGAGGCATCACTAATTCTTTTGTACTTAGAAAGAAATTTAGACTGGAAAATAATATATAGTTTGGCCTGTGGCTCACACTTGTAACGCTGTCATCTGAGAAGGCTTGGAAAACAAACTGAGACCAACATGGGAAACATGTAATACTGTCAGGGGAGGGGGAGTGAAGTAAGAGAAAGAAAGAAAAGTAAGAGTGATTGAGAGATAAGAGTAACTGCAAAATATCTGACTAAATGAATGTTTGTAGGTTTTTCCATTGGCATAATAAAACACCAGAGTGTTCGGTTTATTGAAAGAAACGACTTTGTACTTGCTAACGGTTTTGGAGTTTTTGGTGTATCAAGAAGTAGCTCTATTTTTCTGACATTGTGACAAGGGAGGCCATCATAACATCAAGGGAGTTTTTGGAAAAAATGAAAGTGTTAACTGCATGGCCAGGAAGCAAAAGAAGATGCAGGAGACAGTGTTTCATGATCTCTTGTTCTGTGTATCTTCAGGTGACCTAAAGACTACCCAATGGGCAACACATTCCAAAGGTTCTACCTATTAGCAGTACATGTAGAACAAAGTCTTCATACTTGTGCATTTGGAGATATGCAACATCCAAACTAGAACAATGACTTTCCAGAAAAGACAGAGCAAAGAAGTTATTAAGGCAGTACCTGGCAGTTAAAAAACAGAAATGTTAAGTGTCTAGACAGGCCTATTTAGCAAGGCACACAAGAGCAGCACTTGGTGGACAATACAAAACTAGTAAATATCACTAGAGGGAGAGTTTTGAGCCACAAAGTTGTAATTGTGGCTATTGTGTGAGTAATAGAGTGTGCCTCTTTGCAAGATTAACTTGGCCTCAAACTCACAATGCACTTGCCTCAGATTCCCAAGTGCTACGATGAACTGCAGATTGATCTGATTTGCTTCCTTTCATTCCCACCCTCGCACAAACACTTTCGTGAGATAGAGTTGACATCAAATTCATGAAATTTACATTTTAAGAATATAAATTAGTGATATTTAATGTTCCAAATTGTGCAACCATGACTACTAAGCACAATATTCACATCATCCACAAAAGAAACACAGTAGTTCCCCATCTTCTTCTACTTCCCAATAGTCAATGATTTTCAGTACAAGTGATAATATTTGTATGATAAATGATTTGATGTCAATCTTTTCCTTAACACAACAAGACCGTAAGAATCATAGAACAAAGAAAAACTTTAGGCATCAAGTAGTCATAAATAATTATTTGTGGACCACACAAGTGAATTATCCAAAGAAAATGATTTTTAAAAATTATCATTAAATTAAATTTGAAACAAAGTCTTAAGAGTTATATTTATGCCTCATTTATTTATAGATTATATTACAGTCTGCTCACTTTCTTTTAAGATACATTTTTAAGAGTAATATATTCTACAATTTAAATTTTCATGTAAGTTTTCTCTTTCATTTGGTGAAGCTTTTTTCTTTGGTTATAATGTTCATTAGACTTATAATAAAAATAGAATTTGCATTTTTTAAATAAAATGTCCATAGTACTTTTATTATGGCAAAAATCTAAGCCAGTAGTAAAGGTAAGTTTTCATAATTAAACACATCACTCCCTAGACTGTTAATAATTTCTCATCTTTTATGATGTGAAGTAAGTTGGATTTGTCTTTGAGGTCACTTTTTAAAATAAAATACTATTTTTACTCTTTCTTGTTTTTCATTTTTTGTGTGTTTTAGATTATTGTAGATATGCTGAGTTGGGAAATGAAAATATAAAAAATATAAAAAATGCAGATTCAATATCATCATGTAAGATATTGTTGAAAGACACACTGGAAATTTAGAGTTTCTAAACTGTGGTATCATCAATTTCAAACACTGTCAATTTTAAAAAATACTATCAAACCTCTGTTTCTTAATACTCCCTATTACACACTTCATAAATATAACTGAAGTCAAGTGAACTATGTTTTCTTATGGAAGATAGCTGTTAACTTTTATTTGGAAGTATAGTAAATGAGTTACGGTATATAAAAATGAACAGGGTTGTCTAAGGTAGAATTCTTTGAGAGAAACCTCAATGGCTTTTGAATATAAAGCAAAGAGATAATTAAAGGAGAAAACACTTCATATTGCATAAATGATTCCTTCCCTTAAAAAAGAGGCAATTCTATCTTTATCAACAGCAGTGCTTCCTAAGCCCCAAGGAAAACATCTCTGAGCTTGTGTAGGTATTGAACCTTATCATTGCATGCAAAGCATTAGCCTTTGGCAAAAAAGGAGGAGTGAGAATTAAATCTTCAAAATAGCTTCAATTATAGCAGTGGGATTAGTATGTACTGTTTCTCTCTGAGTCCTCACATGGATTTAAGATCTATTGCTTTTTTTCCCCCATAAAGTTTTAAAGTGTCTATTTCCTGAAGAGAAGAGCATTATCCTTAATTAAAACTCCAGAGAGAGCTTTGGAGGTCTGCAGTTCAGATTATGTTGTTTGAGTCTTTCATTTAAGAATTTTAGCTCATCTTGCCACGTTTCTCATTTTGTTTCAAGTTTGCTTATTTGAGGGGCATAGGAATCAATTTTGTTCCAAGTAGTTGGGTAACTTTTGATATGGTTTATAATAATAACTTAGTAGTCAGATATACGGTGAGTGAGATTTTTTGTATTGCTGTCAATACGAACTCAAGAGATCCATTATTAGCAGGAATGTTTATTTATATCAAATATATACGCATTAAAAAGACTCCATAAAATTGCATTTCTTAATCAGTTGAAACTGGTATTTTTTGAAATTTACTCAAGTAAGTATAACAATGCTTACTGTATCAAAGAAATATTTTTAATAAAAGCAAATATAAGCATCCTACATAGTCAGATGTTTATATATATAAGTCAAAGAGCTTGCTTCTAGTTCGACATCAGTCATTTTCCTTAAGTAACTACCTTCACTAAACTTGATTCTTTCATTTAGAAAATAAATGTTTAAATTTGACCTCTCTAAAGGTCCTGTAGTTCTACCATAATGAGCCCTATTCTCTCCAGTAGAATATTTTAGCTATAAAAGTCTTCAGAAAATAATAGTTGGGTAAGGAATAAGCTTTTAAAGTGGAAGAGAAATTTTTCTAATTGTATAATTGATAGCAAATTAACATCCAGAATATAAAGAGTTCAAAAACAGTCAATAGTGAAATGAAAGGTTCAAAAACAGTCATAAATCTAAACAGAGTCCTCAAAAGAAGAAATAAAAATGACTAATATCTCAAAATCCAGAACTTTGAGATTTTATCGTATGCTTCTCAGAATGTCTCTAAGAGCAAGAAAAAATATTACAGAAAATGCTGGAAAAGATGTAAAAAGAGGAAGACTCATTCTCTGTTGATGTGAATGCAAACTGGTAAATCCACTCTGAAATCCAGGGTGGTTAATTATCAGAAAAGTAAATCTACCATTTGGTCCAGAAATACCACTCCATGGCATATGTACAAGGTACACAAGTATCTTATTTCACAGTGGCCATGCTAGTTACTAGGAATGGGAGAGAACCTAAATTTTCTACAACTGATGCATGAATAATAAACATGGGCAAAAAGTACACAGTGGAATTCTACTAGGCTACAGAGAAAATTAAAATCATGAAACACACAGGCAAGTAGGTGAAACTAGAAAATATACAAGATGTGATAACCTAGACCCAGAGAGAGAAAATGCCAGTTGTTTGTGGTTACCAGCTCCAGATCTTCAGATGTGCAGTTCGCAGCTTTCATCAAATAAATTTTTCTGTGTAACAGATGGAGAACATTACAGATATCCACAACTGATCAAAATGAAGTGAACCCAAAGCCCTAATGAATACACATACTACACACCTCCTCCATCTAAGGCTCAGAGACAGCACAGAAAAAAAGTGTAGAAAGATTATACGAACCAGAGGACCAGGCTATATACTTTGAGATTATGTATTCCAGAAATGGCAGAACAGCTATTCCCATGATGCCTCAACAACATGGCTGCCTAAACAAGAGCTGAACAAAAACAGACCAACAGATATACTAATGTGGACAGGGGAAATCTCATGAGGCTCCATCCCTAGACAATGAACTACAGGAAACTAAGGAATGCTGAGAGAAGAACTAGCCACTAGTCCTAGCCAAAGGTGAGTCCCATAATTGGTTATTCAATACCAAGCAGTCACCCTTGAAATAACATACATACTAATATCACTAAAGGAACTGAGCATGGTGTATTTATATATTTATAGATAAGTAATCCCCCCTGCAAACACCACATTCTTTTATAAAATTGAAATGAAGAGACAACTAAAAATTGAGAGGAAATATCTGCAAACTGTGCACTCAGTAGAGAGTGAATTACAACAGCATACAAAATTAGAACTCAGATATTCAATAGTAAGAAAAAATAACCCTATTTAGAATGGGCAAAGGCTTTGAATAGATTATGCATCCAAGAAGATGTACAACATCTGAGATGGTATATCTAAAGACATGCAATATTAGTGACAACAAGAAAAGCTTCCATATCCCAACAATACTCATCTGCTTTAGGTCAGAATGGTGACTACCAAGAACACTAAAAACTAGTGTAAGAGATGTGGAATAAATGGAACCCTAATTCACCACTGATAAGAATGAAATCTACTGCAGTCATTACAGGGAACAGAATGGAAGTGAATCAAAAAAAAAATAAAAACATAATTTTCATTTGACCCTGAAATTCACTGCTGTATTTCAAGAAAGGAAATCAGTACATAAAACAAACTCATATAATATTGTGTTTCATGCAACACTAATTACAATAACAAGATCGTATGACTCTACCTAATCATCATGGGGTCTTTGGAGAACATGTACCTATATACATATTTGCTTGAAATATATCTTTGTTTGGAAAACTATAATATTAACTTTCCGTAGTCCTTTCCTTTCTTCAACAAAATCCTATTGCCATATTAGTGTTCTCATATCTTAAATTTTAGTATTTTATCCAGAGAAATACTGCTTTTTTCACAATCTACCCTTTGCAAGAACACAAATATCTTGAAAAATTTACTTTTGACAAACTAGCCAAGCATAGTGTGATAGATCGATGAAGACTATGGCAATAGTCACTGCAAAACTGAACCAAAAAATAGAAACTAAGAGTCATTTTTCTTCATATCTTACAAATTTATTCTAGAAATCAATACAGTGCTGAACTCTCCTAACCTCTTCATTTATGTTTACTTTGAGAGTCTAGGAAACACAAAGAAGCGAGCACGTATCCACTCCTATGTCTCCGCCCCTAATACAGTTTTTAATTACTTGAAAACACAGGAACCACATCTCACGAAATAAATTCTGGGAGACAGCAAAACACAAGCAATCAGTTACTAGGCTAAAAAAATGAAAGGAAAACACATGACCCCAAACTGACTAAGTTTTCTTTTATCCATCATTTATTCAACATTGTTTACATGAGAAAACTAGCCCATTTCTATTTCTCTTAGTTATCCCCCAGGGGTAAAGTAAATATTTACAGCTGAAGTTGTCAGCAATAGGGCTCAGAGTCCCATTAGCTGGAACTGTCCTGAATGCCAACTCCCTGAATGACAGAAGACGCCAACAGTCCTAACTATTTATGGCACCTAGGGCTCAAAAACAGCAAGCATGGCACAGTACCCCTAAGAGTATAGTAGTAGCAGTAACCAATACCTCTCTAATTGGACTTGAAACCTGATCTACAAGAAGGAAATCATATCTGGAACTGAAAACTTAGTTAATCAGTAATAATGAAACTCTGGATCTTGGAGTATAATCTATTACCACACTTTACTAAACTAGCATAATACCTATCAACAATCTAAACATTTGTTCTTCTACTCACAGCTAAATGTAGTCCTCACTCCTCATCAAAGAAACTTCTCAACAGATAGAAAGTCACAATCAATAGAAATGCAAGGTTTTAGACTCCGGTCCCAATGAAAACGTTTCTGCTCAAACACATAGGACTCATGGAACATTGCAGAGGAGAAAGTGAAAAGATTGGAAGGTGCAGAGGATCAGCGAGATTTCTGTGAGATTTTATCTCCTAGTAATGTCAGATGCTACACCCATAGAGTCTCATGAACATGACAGTCTAAACATGAACTGAACAAGAACAACAATAGACATACCTGGAAAGAACTGTAGGCAACTAAAGAATATTGATGCTGGGAAAGAAATTTTGTCCTGGAAAGAGCACATTAATTGGTTTCTGAGGACCAAATGGTCTGCTCTGTAAACATACATACAGGTAACAGGATACAAACTGCGCATGTCTAAGTGAAGAATAAATATGCATATACAAATATTCATATATATATGTATATATATATATGACAATAATTAATGAAAGAAGAAGCCACAAATTTAAAAGAGAGAAAGAACAGGCATGTGAGCAAGTTTGGACAGAGAAAAGGAAAGGGAGAAATGGTGTGATCATATTATAATCTCTAAAATAAGAGGAAACTTTTTAAAAAATAGCAGTTACAAAATTATGAATAGAATGACATAAATCAATTTTTACAGTATGTCAGTTATCTTAATATATGATGTTCACCTGCCTATGGAAGAGTTATTTTTCTTATTGCTTCAGCCAAATTCCTCATTAAAGCAATTTGAGGAAGGAGACATTTATTTTTGGCCTGTTTAGGGGGAAATGGTTTATTATAATGGGACAGTCATGGTAGTGGGTGGCTTTGTGGCAGGGGGAGCATATAACAGATGTTAATATCTATGTGATCCCAGAAGCAATGAAAGGACAATGGATTTCTACTCATTCCAACCCAACCATGTATGACAGAAATGTATTCATTCCAGGTAGATCTTTACTTTAGTTAATTCTCTCCGGGAATGCTTTCCTAAACATGCACAAACAACTCTCTAATGCGTAGGGTGTGTGTGTGTGTGTGTGTGTGTGTGTGTGTGTGTGTGTGTGTGTGTGTGTGATACACATGGATCAAGTTGTGTACTTATGGAGACCATCAGATTTCAAGGTCAGAGGAGGATGTTGGAGCTAGATAGAATGTTGGGTATCCTATCTATCACTCTGAGCTGTATTATTTTCTCATTTAACTGGCTTTCCCCCTTTTCATTGAAAACATGTTTTTCGCACATAATATATCCAATACAATTTCCTCTACTTATCCTCCTTCCATTCCCCCGTCTATCCAGTTCTAACGTTTATCTGTCTCCTGTTAGAGAATAAGCAGGCTTCTATGGGATTATAATATGGTAAGATAAAATACAATAAGATGAAACAAAAGCTAGCATATCCTAATTGGACAAAACAAACAGAAGGAAAAGAGCTGAAGAGGCATAATAAACATAGATCCACTAGGTCACAAATTCAGGCAAGCCATTAAAACAATAAAGTAGAAGATAAATATGTTCTCAAATAACATGAGGGGAAAAGAGAAAAGAAAAATGCTATACATTAGATTATATATTAATATTAATTATGTGTGGCATATTGCACATATATGTATTAAAATAAGCATCTTAAAAAATAAAATTAAAACGTAAAATCCCTGACATGACTTGTGAATCAAGAAACCTCCAAAGATGCTTTTGAGTTAATTTTCTATTTGCCATCTATAGCTGGGCATCAAGTCTACCCTTAAGAATAGTTTGTTTCTCCAGTGAGACTCTCTTAGAGGAAAGTAACTTTTCATTCATAAGTGGCTATCAACTGGAGATTGCTTCTGGGTTAGGAATGGGGCATACATCCACTCTTCCTTTCAATTCTAAGACACCAACTGATGCAGCCCTGTGCAGCCTGCACACACTGTCTCTCCCTCTGGGAGTTCATATGTGTTTTAATCATGTTGATTTAGAGGCCTTGTTTTCATGGTGTACTTCATCTCCTCTCACTCTTACATTCTTTCTGAGGGGTTCCTTGACCCTAAGATGAGGGATATGATGGAGGCCTTTCATTTAGGACATAATATCTGGCTATGGGTCTCTTATTTATACTCATCTGCTGCAAAAGAAAGCTTCTCTGTTGATGGCTGAGCAAGACTTTAATCTATGAGTATAGGAGCAATTTCATCATTGCTGCATTTTTTCGTTTTTGTTTTTGTTTTTTGTTTTTGACAGTAGTATTTTGATTTAACTAGTCTCCTAGGCTACCTAGCCTCTGGTTTTCAACCACCCAAGCAGTGCTGGGTATGCTTTTAATTTCTATGAGTGGACTGGTGTCACACCAGACCTTTATTGGTTACTCCCACATGTTTTGTGTGCCATTGTACTAGTACATTCTTTAAGAGCCACACTACTACAGCTTTAACGATTTGTGATTCAAGTGATATTTACATTTTCCCTTGGTAGTGTGCAGATTACCTTCCCGTATCAAAGATGATATCATGAAAGGGTCAAGGCTCAATGAAGTCAGCAATTCGACTTATCCATGTTCAATGAGTTTTGTTGATTTTGTCTTCAGAAATGGGGTTTTCTAGTCACCTTTTGTAGAGCTACCTATTGTAGCATGAATAATAAAAACCCAGAAACAGATATTGAGGCTCAATGTCTTCATTACCTTAACATTTACATTTTCAAGGAAAAGAATTAGAGTAAAGGAAGAGAGAAATTGGATTAAACCAAAACCAAGACTCATTATCAACAAACACTAATTCCAGCAATTCTGTCTCTGATAATCTGGATCCTGGATGGCAATGTTTGCACTGTAGTGTACTTTGAGAGCCCTCCCCTCCAGCTCTCTTGTCTGTGGTGTCTCCACTTAATTTCTGAGACTTTGCTTAGTGAAATTACCACATTCTCATCAGTGTTACCTTAGACATTAGGATTACCTTTGTAGCTAGAAGAAATGTCTTCTTAGGAATTATTTACAAGGAAGTCAACTTTGCCACATATTGACTAGTCTCTGTGGTTTGCTGGGACTTTGGTGCAAGTCACTGTGATTCCTGATTCCTGGCTTCTTGAACAGCAGCTCTAGTGTCCTATGTATGACTCTGAAGCAGATTCAGAGGAAGCTTTTCTTAAGATGTATATTTCCTTGATTTAAAACTTTTTATGCTACTGTTATTACAACTGCATGTGATATGTATACACACATATATGCATATACATACATACACACACGCACCCACACACACATATTAACACATATTATGAGATAATTCTTCTTTCTTATTGTAAATCTTGATAACAGTTGTAAGCAATAACCACGCTAGAGCCACAATACTCTTCTGTTTTGAAATTTTCTCCACCAAACAAATCAGTCTTTCATTGGACCAAGCACAGATATCTTTTTTTTTTCCAGAATATAACAAAAGTAGCCTTTTGTTTGCTTCCTTGTAGAAATTTTGTTCCCTTCTGAAGCTTCATGAATCAAGTCTCTAATTTCTGCTTTTCTTCTGGTACTTTGATCTTCTGAACTGCTACTAAATCATCCTTTCCACTCTGCTTACAGCATTCCAGAACTTTTCTAGTGGGCATTTTCCAAATCCTCAACATATAAAGCAGTAACTTAATAAACCACATGATAAAAGGGCAATAACAATCACAAAAAAAACCATGAAATAAACAAACCTCCCCACATGGTTAGATTTCTCACAGCAGTACTTCTCAGTACCAATTTTATGCTAGTTACTTCTTTTATTTCTGTGATCAACAACATCTTACAGGAAGAAAGCTTGTTTGGGTTCATGTTTTTAAGGAACGTAGTCAATCATGGGAGACAACTTGATGGTAGATACCTGTGTAGCAACAGAGCCCTGTCACAGTGACTTGATCACATCCCAGTGGGCAAATAGTATTTAATATAAGGCAGAGAGGAAACAGAAAATGAACTTGTAGTGCTGGCTGTACTTAAAAGTCATAGCTTTGACTAAATGGTAGGTGTTTGGTCTGCTTAAAATGGCAGACATGCTAATTGATTAGCAGAAAGTTTTGCAAAATTGTCCTTGAAAGATGTGATTTAATTGTAAGGCTTTGTGGCCCATATTGTCTCTGATGCAAAAACTTAACAACCTCTTGAAATCATAAAGTATGTGAAAATGTCTAACAAATTAGCATGTCTATCTATGTCTCCCCTTCACTCTGTGATAAATTCTAAAGATGTGTGTTAGATGGAGAATATAGCATACAATTGTTAACAACATAGCCTTTGTGCATAAGACTTTTATTATTATTATTGTCTCTTGTTCTTTGTTTCTGTAATTAGGATTTTGGTGAGTTTTTCAATATTTTCTCCCATTTGATGTCTATTTATTGCCCTTTCACTGTTTCTTTTCATTGCAAATATTTTTAATTAAGAGAAAGTTAAAGTATTTAAATGTATAAAGACTAGTTATATTTTATAGAACTCAGAAAGATAAACTTAATTCATCGGGTGCTTTACAGACAGTGAATCAGCTGTCTAAGGCTTTAAATACTAACTAGTTCTGTTAGCTGATAGATTGACATATCTAATTTTGTACCAGCATTTCATTAATGTAAACTGTGTTTCTATGGGTAGACTTAGTATGCCATTATAGTTTGACTCAAAGGTAGACCTCTCCTTACTTCATACTTAATTTATTTTGCTCACATGGTTGATTAAGCTTTAATGAAGGAAGTAATTTGTACTTAATTGAAATAATTCAAAGTACATCTGTTCTGAAGAAAATCTTACTAGAAATGCCTCTTCCCACATAGAACAGTGAAATAAAAATAACTCCTAATACATCTTTGAAGTAAGGAAGCTTCTTCTGAATTGAAGAAGAGATGAACTGCAGACGACATTTAAGCTGTACTCATAGCTGAAAATGAACTGGTAGCGACTCTTGCTGAATAAACATTTTGATTGTAGACTGTGCAATTTTACCAAAAGCCTAATAGTAATTATTTAAACCAATATTATTTTTTATCTACCAATAAATACTATGTCACATACAAACATTGCTACTACCTGAATATGTCCCTAATTTCCCAATATTTTTAAAATAAAAATAAGTCTAAAATAATGAGAATTATAATGAGAAATATAATTTTAATCTTTTTACCAGTCCAACCAGATATAATAACAACCTGCTTTTAAGAAAGTCTTTTTGTAATAAAAACTACTTTGTAAAACTTTAATCAAAATAGTGTCCTAAACAAAACAGATATTAACTGATTAAATCACTTAAACATTTAATTAAATAAAAAGATATTTTTGAGCATAGTAATTAATATTCTTCAAAGTTAAATAAGTTGTCATTTTCTCACAAAATTTGGAGAGAGAGGGAGAGGTAGTATTAGTAGCATTTCCTGTCTTTTATAAAGAACCCACCCAGAAAATCTGACTACTTCACAATATAAACTCTGAATTGTTGCAGAGTCCAACATTCATTTTAAGCGACATATTATTCAAAATATAAAAGAATATTTTGTATTATGGAGCAGAATTTGACTTTGATTTTTATACCTTCAAATATTAACCACAATCTTTTAGGTTATCTCTTAAGCAATTAATTAAAGTATAATCTTCATGCTTTCTGATTCAGAATTATCTAGAAATCTTTTCTGATGACATATGCCATTTAATATGTACAGATCTAATTGGCATAACTACCAGATACAAAATATCTTCATTTGAAATAAATGTGTCATATGATTAGTATGTTTATAATCTCTGTGAAAATACTGTTTCTTCCTTGTGCACTGGTTGACCTCTGCTTTAAACCCTGTTGGTCATGAGTCTCTCAGCATTACAAGACATGGCTCTACTTATATAGTCTCACTAATCTTTCTCTTATCACCACAATTCTAGAACATTATTTTAAACTGTATACATTAAAGAGCTTCTAAAAATTATACTGTGTGAGATAACATTAGAGTTCAGAGTCAGAGTGTTTGACTCTTAGGGCCTAGGCATCAAATATTTGTTAAAAACTTCCCACAGGGCAGGAAATCCTGAATGTTCTTGGGACTGGAGAGGGAGGAGGAGAGGGAATGGGGGGAGCGGGAGGGTATTGGGAGGAGGGGAGGAAGTGGAAATTCTTATAAATAAATAAATAAATAAGGAAAAAAAACTTTCAGAAGAAGATTGAATAAGACAAACTAAGAGGAGCTGTTAAAGTTTCATTAGTTATTCATCTTCACACAAGTCCACAACACACACACACACACATACATACACACAAACACACGTATGCGTATGCGTATGTGCACACACACACACATACACATACACATGCACACACACACAGGGAGACAGAGACAAAGACAGAGAAATTGTCTAACGTGCCAATTAAAGAAATCTTGGAGAGTTTAAAAGACGAAATTAAGGTACAAAAACCCTAGAAAACATGAAAAGAAAGAAGATGAATTACAAAAATTTATGTTTAGGAAGCAGCATAGTATCTGTGTGTCACTCTATTTAGTGAAGCAAAGTTTGAAAAGGTAGCTCCACAGTAGTTTACACAGAGAAACTGAAGAGGAGAAGTATTCTAGTGCACAATCAATTATAGATGAGATGCTCACAATCTCCAATCTTCACTAACAGTAACTGAAGGTGATGGAAATGCTTGGTAACCATGATACTATGCCCTCATCCCCGTCTAGATACGAAGCCACAAATAATAGCCAATCCGTGGTTGCCTGGCTTTCAGCTCTAGATATCAGAGATGAGGTTGTTCCACTTATCCCTTGGAACTGATATTCTAGATTTCTTCAGGCAGTGTGGAGAGACAAGTCTCTTGAACTGCACCATGCCTTGCTGTGGTAAGAAATATTAGGGAGATTATTTCTGCTTGAGATAGGAATCTAGTGTGCCTTGTTGCTCCCACAGGTATTTTCTTTGTCTTTTAATGATGACCACTTTATTTTACCAAAACAGACTTCTAATAACTGTGCTACATAGCTACAGTGCTTATTCCCAAGACCATTCTCTTAAACTTCCTGCCCTCAGGTTTATACCCACTACGAAGTCTAGTGCTGAAACTTTACAGTAGCCTTGGGGACAGGTATTTTTCCATTGAAGCCATTTGGTTGTAAAATGTACATAAAATAGCTAAATGTCTAAATATTTACAGATCCAGATAAATACACGAATATCATAAAATAGGAAAATATGAAACCACCAAAGCTGCACAATTTTCTAATAATTGACCATAGTGAACCATAAACCTATGAAATGTCTAAAAAAAAAACAAATGAAATTAATTACTATAAAGTTCAGTCAATTAAGACTATAGCTAGAAAACTCAATAAATCAAGAAGGTAATAGTCTTTAAAACAGATAGCAATTTTTAATTTATAAACTGTTTATTAAATTTTCTCTTTTATTTAAAATAGATTTTTTTTTCTCATATAGTATATTCTTCTTCTTATTTTCTCTCCCCCAACCCATCTGAGATCCTCCCCACCTCCCCTACCATCGTAATCCACATACATTCTGTCTCTTCTTAGAAAACAAACAGAAGGGACTGGAGAGGTGGCTCAATACTTAAGAGCACAGATCCTGAGTTCAGTTCCCAGCAACCTTATGGTGGCTCACAAGGATCTGTAATTTGACCTGGTTCCTCCTTATGGCATGCAGACCGAACACTTCTGGCGATGGATGGAGATAGAGACAGAGACACATATTGGAACACTGGACTTAACTCCCTAGGTCCAAATGAGAAACAGAGGGAGGGAGATCGTGAGCAAGGAAAGTAAAATCAGAGGGGGCCTTCATCCGACGATGGATGGAGATAGAGACGGAGACCCACATTGGAGCACTGGAAGTCAGGACTGCGAAGGGTGCGTTCACCCACTGATACAAGGGGACTGATCAAAGGAGAGCTCACCAAGGCCAGCTGGACTGGGACTGAACGAGCATGTGATCAGACCGGATTCTCTGAATGTGGCTGACATGGGGGCTGACTGAGCCCCCAAGGTCCAAATGAAGACTGAGAAGCCATTGACAATGGCACTGGGTCTTGTTTTGTCTGCATGAACTAGCTTTCTGGGATCCTGGCTTGTTTGGATGTTCACCTTCCTGGACCTGGAGGGAGGGGGGAGGAACTTGGATTTCCCACAGGGCAGGAAACCCTGACTGCTCTTGGGAATGGTGAGGGGGGAGGAGAAGGAGAGGGGGAAGCTGGAGGGTATTGGGAGGAGGGGAGGAAGTGGAAAGAGTGTTTTCAGATACTTGAATAAACAAGTCTAACGGAAAACAAAAAAAAAGAAAACAAATAGGCAGTAAAAGGGATAATATTGAAATAGCATAAAAATTTTAAAAATGAACTGGAATAAGAAAAAGTAAACAAACAAACAGAAGCAAATCAGCTAAAGAGGGGGAATCACAAGAAACACACATAGATGTAGAGACATAGGTCTGCACAGGCAGAAACCCCGCAAACACGTGGAATTGGAGGACATATTCCACTTACAGAAATCCCGTAAGGTTAAAAAAAGAAAAAGTCCCTGATAAAATCTTATGAGAAAAAGAACATCCAAAGATGTCATTTACTTAGCTTTGTGTTCAGCATCTCCTTATGGACATGGGATTTGCCTTTAGAGAGGTTTGTTTTCCCAATGAAACTCCATTGAAAAGAACTGATCAGTTAGTGGTAGTTTCAAGGTTATGGGTAGGCGATTATATACACATCTCAGCACAGGGACACTCTATGGCAGAGGCCAGAAAGTTCTGTTCACAGTGCCATAGGCTCTATGAGCTCATAAGTGCATCAGTACTATCCTTTAAAGGCCTTGTTTCCTTGGTGTCCTCCATTCAATCTGGTTCCTACAATTTTTCTGAATCCTAATCTGCTGGTTTCTGTGAGCCCCAAGGGGAGAGATTTGATGGAGACATACTATTTAGGACTCTTCCATGTCTCTCAGTCTCTGCATATTGTCCAACAGTGGGTCTCTGTATTTGTTGGTGATGAACATGTCTCAGAGAGTCAACCCAGGAGTCTATGTCGAAGGACAACTCATTTATTGAAGTAACAATCGTATAAAGCTCCAGGGGATGGGTGGGGAGGAGCAAAAGAACAAGGGAATACAGCTAATTTGCATATGCAGACAGATTGAGGGCACGTAAAATTAATAAGGCATCAGCTCAACAATGAAGCTTGTGGAAGGGAGTGCAGTCAGGAGCAGAAGTAGACGCTTTCCAGGCACATTAGTTGGCAAACTACTAGTCCCATGATTACTTGAGGAGCCTCTTTTCTGATAGGAAGACATCTAACATGATGTGACTCTAGCAAGACATGACCTTTTTCTCTATGGAATTGAGTGAGTCTGGGCCTAATCTGAGTAGGGAGTGGCCCCACTCCTGTCCTGTTCTCTGAGAAAAATGCCCAGGGTATGCACAATGCTCTACTGTCCTTCAACAGGCCTGGGAGTCCATACTTTTGGAGATAGCTATTCTGTTGAAGGCTAAGCAAGGCACTGAGATTTGAGTGTGACAAATGTCACTAGGAGCCATTTTATGGCCACATTCCTTAAACATGAAAGTACTATTGTTTCTTCCCCTAGGTCTCTGGCCTATCTAGTCTCAGACTCTTGACCCCATGAGCAATATAACAGATGAGTCAACTTCATGGACTGGGCCTTAAATCCAATCAGATGTTGGTTACTTCCATAAGCTTTGTGCCTCTATCACACTAGTGCTTCTTGCAGGCAGGTCACTATTGTAGATCAAAGAGTTTCTAGCTGGGTTGGTGACCTTTTTCCTTTAGTATTATGCAGAGTACCTTCGAGTAACATGAACACTAGTTAGTAGGGGTGAAGGCTCCAGGTAGACACTAGCTTGACTTCTCCACTTTCAATGACTCGTGTAGGTGTTGTCTTCAGCAATAATGCTTTACCGTCCATTTGTAGAGAGTAATTCTACTGCCTTGGCAATAGTCTGCGTTGTTTGGGTGGTTCCTATGGGCACCCTTTGGCCAGTAAATTAATTGACATAGCATATTCCTGCAATTGGAAGCTACATTTGGTGACAAGGGATCTACAGCTGAAGTTGTTTTATCCCTTATTTAATAATTTCATTGCAATCACTTTCATACATGTATATTATATATTTTTGGAAGTTTCTACTGCATTAGGTTCCTATAGGACCCCTCAAGTCACTCCTATTTATAGCTGCCCTTCATGCATACCTTCTTTTTCCTCCCCTTCATCATCTGATCTTCTCATTCTTCTCCCCACTTCAGTTGTCCATCAATAACTATGCATTCCATATTCTCTTCCTAGGAAGATCCACCCCTCATTCTATTACTATATACCTAACCTCTGTGATTGTTTGAATTTAGCTTGTTTATTGAAGACTGAGTAGCTAATATCCCATACTATATTTGTCATTCTGGGTCTGGGTTACTTCACCCAGAATCATCTTTTTCTAGTTCCATATATTTACCTATGAATTTCAAGATTTCATTTTTAATGGCTAAAAATATTTCATTATGTACATTACCACCTTTATAAATTCATCTTCTTTTGAGCATCATCTAGGCTGTTTCATTTTCTGATTATTATGAACAGAAAATAAATGAACTTTGTTGAGTAAGTCTCTGTGGTGGGACAAAGTATCCTGTGGGTATATACCCAAGAGTTGTGTAGCTAGAACTCAAGGAAAATCAATTCCCATAGTCCTGAAGAACTACCACTCTGATTTCACAGTGGATATTCAGGTTTGTACTCCCAGTAACAATGGATGAGTGTTCCCCTTAATCCACATGCTTGATAGAATGAGTTGTCATTTGTTAAACTGATCTGGGCTATTCTGACTGGGGTAAGATGGAATCTCAATGTAGTTTTGACTTAGACTAAAGATGCTGGACATTTGTTTAAGTGCTTATCAGCCATTTGTGTTGCCTCTTTAGGAAATTCTCTGTTTAGATATGTACCCCATTTTTGCTGAGTATTTTGTTTTCTTGATTCCTAGTTCTGAGTTCTTTATATATTTGTGGTACTATACCTCTACTGGATGTATAGTTGTTAAAAGTATTTCCCATTTTATAGTTGACACAGTGATGTCATTTGCCGTACAGAAGCTTTTAAGGTTGATGAGATCCAGTATATTCATTGTTCTTCTTATTGCCTGTCCTATTGGTGTTCTGCTGAATATTTTTTTTTGCCAATGAGTTTAATATTGTTTTTCTATTGGATGCAGTGAATCTGGTGTCATGCTGAGGTCTTTGATCCATTTGGAGTTGTGTTTTATAAAGACTGTTAAGTATGAGCCTATTTACATCTTTCTACATGCAGTCAACCAGCTTGACAAATATTATGAACTAAACAGAGAGTTTCACTACTATATTCATGAGGGAATATCTGTGAACTTATACAACTAATGTAAAATTATCTAGAGAAAAAAATGAGAGTGTAGAAATTAATTGTGATGTAAGAAGTGAAAGAACTCAATGTATATTGTGTGTGAAATGATGAAAGAAAGAACCATGAAGTAAAGGAAAAAATGACACTTAAACATTTCTAAACCTCATCTTAGGAGATCTGAATTAATAAAATATTATCTAATTATATGCTTCATATTAGACTCATACGTTTTTAACAACATATAGACTTAAGGTAAAATGATGGACTTGATATTTTATGAAAATGGCAAAATAAAACTTAAGTAGTTTTGATGCAAATAAGATTTCAACGCTGAAAATATCTTTAGAGAATATGGTCAGGTCATGAACAGTACTTAAACAATAAGGGACTAAGTCAAATTAAAGATGTAAAATTACACACATAGGTTCATACGTCAAAATTCCTAAATATATTGAGAAAAAATGTTAAATATCCAAGGAAATATTGATAAGGAACTTCAGTACATGTACATCACTGTATAGAAAAACAATAGAGAAAACCCATAAAGAAATATCCGAGTTCAACAACACTGAAAAAAAAATTGAGTCTATTGTAGTCCAAATGAAAACAATACTCAGCATATTAATAACTGAGACACACCACAAAAGCAGTTCTAAAAGGGCAGCTTACTGCACCAAGTAAAAAAGAAGAAATAGCTTAAATTAATAGTACATATCTATGCCTAAGGTATAACCAAAATGAGCCTAATGCTAGAAATTAGATAATTATGAAAGTTAGACCAGATAGACATAAAATTGAGAAAAAATAAAACAATAGAAATAATTTAAAACTAGGAATCGCCTCCTTGAAGAGTTAAACAAAATCAATAAACATTTTCCTCGAGTCAGAGAAGAAAGAAAACTCAAATACAATCAGAAATCATATATTAAAGATTCAAAGTGATACAACTGAATGCAAGGTTTTTTTTAAATGACTACAATAGGTAATTTATGCTCATAAATTTCATAACTTAGAGGAAATGAAAGATTTCCTAGAAACATGCAACTTGCTAAAATGGAATCTTAGGAGAATACTAAATTCAAACAGATTTATAAGTAAAGGCTTTGTATTAGCAAGGACTCCTCCTCTCCTTCCCACTCTCACAGGGGACTTTGCCGCTTGGTTTTACTCTTCCACAGCACTGCAAATCATTGTCAGGAGTTGGGCCAGGAACTCATACTAAGGCTTGGAGCAAAAAAACATGGAAGAGCATTGTTTCCTGACTCTCTGGTTTATTCTCTTTAGGCTTTTATTTAACTATTTTCGTACACATCTCAGGACCACCTACATAAAGATGGATGTGACCAAATTGGTTTAGGCCCTCCAGCATCAATTAATAGTCAAGATAGTCCCCAAAGATAAGCCAAAATCTAACTGGATATGGACAATTCTTCAATATAGGCTTCCTGTACTTAGTCTCTGTCAAGTTGACAAAGCTCAGTAATACAACTCTTAAACTCTTCTAAAAATGGTAACTAGAAAGAGGGACCTACCTCTTAGGAATGTTACTGAAAGAATAGTCAGATACCTTTCATAAGTGAATGATAAATTCAGAAAAAGGATAGGCAAATAGATAAACAAATAATTGCAAATTAGTGAATAGTAAATGATTTCTAAGATGGGTACTGTAGACAGATATCCTACAGTTTAGGCACTATCAGTATGAGATATGTTTTCACACCTACTTGTATAGCTGTTATTCAATATTTCAAAGACAGAAAAAATCATATATAGTTTATGCTATACTTGAACTAGTTATGTAACTGTGGTTGGCATTATATTGACTCTCCTGCTTCCTCCTCTCAAAGCTTGGAATACAGGTGTGTGTCTTCATACTTGGTTAACTTTTATGTTACAAAAATACAAAGAGAGAGGAAAGTTAAGAACAATCACTGATATTGTAATAAGTCATTTGATTGCCTGACTCAATATACCTCCTATTTAAAATGGTTATCTATATTCTCTATAGTCTAGTAAATATTTTTAAGTAGACATGAGGACATAGTTAGCAACATTCTTAATCTAACCATTCATATCTTTCCACTATTACTATATATCAAAACTCATTGTATTATAACAAACCCAAAATACATGTTATCACAACTTCCAAATTAATTGTAAGTGGCCACTTTCACCTTGGCACCAAAACTAGTTAAAGATACTACAAGAAGAGAAAAATATTGCTTAACAATTTTGATGAATACAGGTAAAGGGTATTCAATAAAATAAAACCAATTTAAATTAAGTAATGTTGCATGGACATGCAAAAGGAAACCCAACATGGTTATGTGTCATTTATACTCTGGAAGCAAGCCCTATCTGATACATACTACACAGTCAATGTGATAAAATGTAGTAATTCAATTAATAGGCAAATCATGGTCATGTATACGAACACTAATAAAGCACATGACAAAATTAAACATATGTTCATAATTTGAAACTTCATAAAATAGATAATAAGGAGTTCATTGCAAAATTATAAAGGCATTATTTCTAGCTAACATAGTTATCATAATCTCTGACTGAAATTTAAAACAACCCTCTTGAAATGTCTGCTTCCAGAAGCAAGTAATGGAGAAGGAAGTTCCATACACTTAATAGAGTTTCAAAATCTGTATACCTACTTGCAAAAGGAAGAGGCTAAGTGCTTACCTCAGACCATGGACTTAGTTTAGCTTTCTATTGCTTTGATGGAACACCATGACCAAAAATCAAGTTAAACAGTAAAGGGTTTATTTTGCTCACACTTCTGCATTGTAGTGTATCATTGAAAGAAGGCATTTCAGAAACTCAAATAGAGTAGGAAGCTTTAAACAGGAGCTGATGCAGAGGCCCATAGTGTGATGCTGCTTGCTGGCTTGCTCAGTCTGCTTTCTTATCCAACCCAGGACCACCAACCAAAGGATGGCATCACCCACAGTGAGTTTGGCCCTCCTCCACCAATCACTAGTTTAGAAAATGCCTTACAGGCTTACCTACAACCAGATCTTATGAAGGCAGTCTCTTAACTGTGGTTTCCTCCTCTCGTGTGACTTTTGCTTGTATCAAGCTGACATAAAACCAGCCAGCACAACCATATACCTTTGTAATTAAAGTGGGTACCTAGTTTTATATTTCTGTGACTAAATACCTGAATACCACAACTCAAAAGAGAAAAGAATTATGCTCTTTCGGGTTTCAGTCAATTGTTCACTGACTCCATATTTCTATAAGCAAAAATCAAAGAGGAAAATGGGTTTTTTCAGAAGATACTTCACACCTAAAACTTAAGAAAAGTAAATTAAAAAGTAAGGAATTTATTCCCAAAATTACAAGATATTTACACAACTCAGTAGCAAATCTAACGAGCAAAATATGACTTGAGCAAGAAGAGATTCATAAATCATTTTCAAAAGAATGCACAGAGCCAACAGGTGTAGAAATGGTCTCAGTATCACTCTCATCATGGAACTGCAAGTCAAAATGTCAGCAAGTAACTAATTTACGTGCATATTTACTTACTAATTTACATACAATGAATATTATGGGGGAAATGCTTATGAGAAGGTATAGGAACACTGGTAGTATGAAATTAAGAACATCTGAATGACCATCACTAAATACAGAACTATACAAATACTAATAATGTATGCTTATTCAAAGGAAATTAAATCATATTTAAGAGACACCTAGACTTCCATGTTTATGGCAGCACTATTCATAAAGGCAAGGCATGAAAATGGCTGATGAACAAATAGACAAAATATCACTTATATGCAAAAGGAGTACTATTTAGCCATAAAAAGAATGGAATTCTATGATTTACCACAACAAATGATTGGAATGGGAGATTGTTGTGCTAACTGAATTAATTCTGATACAGAAAAACAAGCAACAGTTGACTCATATCATAGGAAAATTTGGAAAAGCACTGAAAGTTAGAGAAGTTCAGAGTAGAGTACTGATTGCTGGATGCTGGAGATACTGTGTAATGGGCAGAAGAAAGTAAAGTTATCAATATATTTAAACACTCTATAGTGAAAAGATGTAAAAAATTCATATTTCTCTTAGTGTGTACTGCCTTGTTTTGCAAATATTTAAGAAAATTTAGTTTAAAATTTTAGGAATTTATACTTGGTTTCAGAGAAATCATGTCCTCTCCAGCATGTATGGATAAGGCTTATAACAAGTGAGATATTGAGTAGTGTCTGCAGAAGATTATTACCTTAAAAGGAGGGCTAAATTGGTATTTGATTATAGCTTTCTGACTATCTAAAAAACAGCTATCTAACAGTAAATGATAAAAATTGGCTGCACTCCAAGTCACTTAATTGTACATTAGAACAAATTCGTCACTGTAATAATGATCTTTCCTCACTGCTTTGTCCACGAACAACGAGAGAGAGAGAGAGAAAGAGAGAGAGAGAGAGAGAGAGAGAGAGACATAGAGGTTGGATTAGTTTCTGACCTTAGAATCACAGTCTACAGTGGCAGGAAACACACAAAGCTCTGAGAAATAAATAGTTAAATAGCTTCTGACTATCACAGTGGAAGCTTGAGGTAGGAAGTCGCATCTGTTGGCAGATAGAATGCAGAAAGAAGGGAATTAGAACAAGGCTTAATGCCCCAATGTCTGCCCCTAGAAACCTACTTTCTCCAACTAAGGTTCACTTCTTGAAATTCCCATGGCTACACAAATAGTGCCACCAGGTGGAGACTATAAATTCAAGTCCGTTAGTCTATGAGAGGCATTTATAGTAAACACACACACACACACACACACACACACACACACACACACATGCTAAAATACAGTAATAGCCCATGTGGTGGAGTACTTGCCTAGCATGTTGAAACCATGGGTTTGAGCTCCAGCAACTATATATATATATATAGTTGGTGAGTAATGACAACTATTGAGAGTGATGATCAGAAGTCCACGATCGTCCTATGCTGTGTATTAAGGACAGTCTGGCATACCTTTGATCTTGTTTCAAAAACAAAACAAAACAGCAAGTGTCTTAGTTTGGATTTTCTCTTGCTGTGAAGAGACACCATACCACAGAAACACTTATAAAGTAACACATTTATTGGGATGCCTTGCTTACAGTTTCAGAGCTTCAGTCCACTATCATCACAGCAGGGAGCATGGTGGCATGCAAGCAGATGTGGTGCTGGAGAGTGCTAAATCTTCAGTCAACAGCCAATTGACTGAGACACTGGGTGGTGTCCTGAGCATAGAAAACTTCACAGCCGACCCTACAATGACATACTTCTTCCAAGAAAGCCATACCTTCTGGGAGGGCTACTGCCAATGAGATTATGGGGGCCAATTACATTCAAACCACCACAACAGGTTAAATTATTCATAAGAAAATACAAGTACTCCGGACATGGCAGAGACAGAAAGTTATACCAGGTACGAGAAATAGTTTTAAAGTCTCAAACTCTCTAAAGTGAAAAATGATGTTCCAAAAATGTCGGGTTCTCAAATTTTAAAATGGCACAACGTTGTCATACAGGTTATCATTCAATGACTATTTTAGTACAAAGATATTTCTAACAGTAACTACTACTATATATTGAAAGTTTCTTATGAAGTGCCCTATATTTACTAACGCTTCATATTTCATCTCACGCAATATTCATAATATAAATTCTACAAGGTTTATTATAGTAGTATCTATCTTGTAAGGGGACAGAACACAAAGTAAATTCAGTATCTTTTACAGGATCAAATAGTTAATAAATTGCAGCTGACACTGGACCCATGAGAGTCCCAAATCCTTTGAGAACTTTAGAAGGAAAAAAATTCATTTATGAAAACTTTCCATCAAAAAAGAACAAATATTGAAGGTGATGTCTCAAGTAAAGGTGTGTTTCAGAGACTGAGCAGCAATGTTCTCTGCTTAAAGAGTCATTGAATCACTTCAGAAGAAAGTGTGATACAGAAGAAAGAACCTGTAAAGTGAGATTCATCTATGTCCTATGCAATTTTCACCTCTTCAGAATAAAGATGCAACTAATCTCACATTTCATTTTACTCATAAATCTTTGAAATTTGTTATTCAGATCGAATAACTAGTGATACAATTTGCCTAATGGGAAGCTTAAATATGATTATTTACATTTTCTTAATGCTGGCACTTATCAATTGATAGATTGGCTGTAAATTAAAAGTTTCACTTAACTTAAAGCTTTTCTTTGTATTTTATTTATTAAGAAAGCAGCATCAATGTTTTCTAAACTACTGTAATATCTGAATTTGGTTCTTTCACTATCTTGCTTCTATTCCTCCAGCACCTGACATTTCTATGAATTGTAAAATACAAAGTCTTGGTTGGATGTGGAAAAGATTTATTACTCAGTATCACAAGGCCATTAAGATGAACGCTGCGATGTTAATTTTAGTCGTCAACTTGATTGCTATCAAATAAGAGATATCAATATAGGTAGGTCTATGGGTTATTTGCTGGAAAGATAAACTGAGGCCATAAGACTCTCCCTTAGAATGGACAGCATTTTCCCACACTTTCCAAATATAAAGAAGTTGGATGGAAAGTTTTGGCTTTTTGTCTGCTCTTCTTTGACGCTTGCTGATAAATTTATTTGCTACTTATGCTGCCAGAATCATTCAGTCACACTGCAACCCAGTTCTAGTGACTTGCTAGGAGTCCACCAGACCATAAGTACCAGATTGCTACTGTTGGAGAATTTAGACTTATGAGCCATTCAATTGGTGGGTATCAGTCTTTTTAGTATGCAGTCAGCCATTATTACACTACTTATTCACTATCACGTAAGTCAAGTTAATATGTCCCCTTTGTAATATATATTTATGTGTTTCTTATTGAGGATTGTGGGTAAAATAAACGTGATAATAATCACTTCTCCTTTGACAGCGCGAGTAGCCATTGGTATTATATCAAATAATAGTTTTTTTAAATTTGTTTATTATGTATACAATATTCTGTCTACATGTATGCCTTCAGACCAGAAGAGGGCAGCAGACCTCATTACAGATGGTTGTGGCACCATGTGGTTGCTGGGATTTGAACTCAGGACCTTTGGAAGAACAGGCAATGCGCTTAACCTCTGAGCCATCTCTTCAGCCTCTCAAATAATAGTTTTACTGAGGTGTGTGGAGTCAATAAATAAATTTTATTTCAGCATGTTAGCTGGCATATTTTGTAAAGAATCGCTTCCTTCAATATTGCTTCAGCTTCATTTTATTTACAAGATAAATAATTTTGTGTTTTCCTATATTAAGGAACCCTCAAATATTTATTTGATTCTTCAATAGCCTAATAAGGGTGATTAATTAGTCATGAAGTTTTCTAGTATCATTGACTAATAGATACAAACAGAATGAATGTTTAATGTCAATGAAGGCTGTTTCAGTATATAGTGGAATTATTCTTATAGTTAGTCCCAAATTTCTTTTGATAGGAACTCCAATATCTTGTTACTGTTTTAATTTATTTTGGCATGAAACATATCCCAAGTATATTTTGTTTACTGTCCACCCTAATTTTAGAATGAAGAATATTTTTCTGATTTTTTTTCTTTTTGTAGTAATGGATACATGGAAATCACAATCTAGTCATTATGGAGATATTCTGCTTATCTTTGTTTTAGATTTTGGGATATACAGAGGAGCAATATACTTAGTTACAAGGCTAAAAGCAGTGAAGAACCTCTTCTATGAACTAGAAAATTCCAGCAGCCTTTTTTACCCTAGGCATTAGGAGAAAGCATACCTCTTTTAACAGCATCATATTGGCTCTACGATTCTATTTTCAGACATCTGATCTCCAGAACTTCAGGAAAATAAGTGTGTGTGTGTGTGTGTGTGTGTGTGTGTGTGTCTGTGTGTCTGTGTGTCTGTGTATTTGTGTGTCTGTGTGTGTCTCTGTGTGTGTTTTAAAACACAATGTTAGCAGAAGTTTGCTGTTAGAGTCAAATAAGCTACTGCAATTGGGAGTACCATATTGGGTTACTCCTCAAAATACCAAAAAAACTGGCATTGCTTTGTAATTGGGTAGGAGATACAGACTGAAATAAATTTGAAGAAGATAATAGAAAAATTCTAGATTCCCTGGAAAGAGAGACAGTGAAAGACAGAAACTGGAAATTCTGTCAATGAGGCTTTAAGATGAAATAAGGAATGTTATGAGGAAAGATTACATCATCTTAGACATTATCTTGTTTATAAACACTTTTTTAGAAAAATATGGAAATAAATTATGTTAAACTATGTTGAGCAAGTTGAGTTGAACTTATCCCTACATTTAACTTTTATTTTAGTCTATTATATACATATATTCACATACACACATCAAAATATGCATATATATATATATAGAGAGAGAGACTTTTAAACAATAAGTCTGAACGTATATGAGGAAGTTTCCAAACACATGTTAAGGTTTAAACTGAATTATTATTGAAATTTGTTGAAAAACATGTGAAGAGAAAATGAAAAAAAAACAGAAGACCTATTAAGTAAAATTTAACTGGACTTAGGAAATATTGCTGTGTTTACAAAGATATGTAAATTAAGAAATGCATTGACAGTAAGGCTTAGAGTGGAAGCAAATGCTGAGCTGAACACATATCCAGTGTGTTCAAGAGATTAACAGAGCAATTAACAGTCCATTCAGCCGTCTCAGCAAAAGCCAAAATTAGACACACAAATTTAAAGCTCTGTGAAGGAACTATTTGTCTAACTGGGTGAACCATCATAATATACATGAGACACATATACTCATAGATCAAAGAACTTTCATGTCACTATCAGAGAGGCTACCCTTGGCAGCAGAAAGAAGTGTGTGAAGAGACTCACAACCAGACATGATAAAGAGGCCTCCATCTGGTCCCTACCTTATTTACTTCATTGGGAATGTAACTGAGATAGTGTCTTTGGAAATCATTATTATTTTATTATTATTATTATTATTATTATTATAAGAGTTGCTTAGAAAACTAAATACATAACTGCTGTTCAATCCAGATGTGCCACTCTGTGTATGTAATTCAAGGGTTCTAAGTCATTAGACCACAAAGATGCTTGCACAAACAAGCTCATGCCTGCTCTATGTCTTGCACAACGTCCAATATAAGGCATCCTCCTGGATATACATCTACAGATAAAGAGATAAGAAAAATGTGGTACATACATGTAAGAAAATTTCATCTATCTGTAAAGAAGAGTGAACTTCTAACACTAGCAGAAAATGGAAAAATGGAGTCATGTTAAGAGGAATAAGCCAGAAACAGGAAGATAAATTTCACATTTTCTACATACTTGGAATGTCGATTATATATTACATAGTGTATACTATAGATCATGAAAGCAGAGCAAAACTTTCACAGGGTAGGAAGAGGTCTGAAGAATGGAAAGAAGGAGCAGAAAATGAGGATTAGGAGAGTAGAGGGAGTGGGAAGAATAGTGAATGATTTATATGTAGTTTCATAATGAAACCATTTTCTCTGTATAATCTAGATGATTAAATACAAATAATTATGCTTTGACAATCAATACTTGTATTATCTGTTACTATCTTTCATTTGGTCATATATACATATACTGTGGGATTCATGTTCTGTAGGATCCCAAGAATGACTTATGATAGCTATGCTTTTCGTTCTGAACAAATGAGCTTATAAGTATGTAACAAACAAAGATAAAAGAATAAATAATAAGTAGTAGACGGAAGCACCAGAGAGAATAAGCACAAAACACTGGGCTTCACAACATCCATCAGAGAAAACTACAGTAGCTAACCAAGACAGTAAACAAAGGTAACATCAACAAACCATAGGTTTATAAACATCTAACATGAATCAGCTGAGGAAGGTTGCCAAATGAGTCTTCTCTCCTTGGAAAACCTTATCATGGCTAAACATTGGGCTTCTTGTTCCTGCTGAAGAGGCTTTCTAGACCGTGGGATAAACAATAGTACATCTTTTGCAAGAAGCTTACATTCAAGTAGTTCTCAGAGAAGCAATGTTTTTATCTTTGGCTTATTTTGCTGATTTCCCAAACCCTGTCACAGACCTAGGGAACCTAGCACATTCCAAGGCAAAGAATTTTGGATAACATACTCAGACAAACAACTTATCATCCCAAGCCACCTTTCTAGTGAGCTCAAATATCACATTGTAATTTACCTATAAAATATATATTACATTGGACCTATTCTTCTATTTGATTTTATTGCAAGTTGGCTGGAGTATTTCTCTATTTTAGTTTATCTTAATGTTATATTTTATGTGACTACCTCTTTACACGTTAAAATTCTTTGAAGGCTTAAATTTCCTGATATTAAAATTGCATTAACAAATAAAAACCATTCCAAAGTTAACTCAAAGACTCACATGTAGTCAGAGAAGCAATATGAACTACATGGCTCTGCCATTGGTCAACTATTGTTAATTACAAATAACACAAATAAAATGTGGAAGAAGCTGGATAACTGATATAGACCCAAATACCCCTGTTTGTTCAGGTGTCCCTTATGATTTGTGAACTAGAAAGTTTTATATCCATACATCAAACAGGAGACATTTGGGTTTACATGGAAAAAGTTCACTCACTGCAATCTTTTCATGTGTAGAAGAAATATTGTAAATTATTTTGCAACACTAGCTTAGTGAAATTCAATTATATTGTATAAATTTGATTACAGAAAAGGAATTACTAACTGAACAAATACATGCACCTAATATGTAATTATGTACAAGGAGAATGTAGGAAGAGACAGCTAACTAAAGCAATGAATCAGGGCCACTCATCCATCTGCCCACACAACTACAGATGTGATGAGTCTAGGCAATTCTCTGGAGCAATCTAATGAGAACTAGACCATGCCACCACATTTCAAAAGAAGATACAAGAATGAAAAGCTTTCCATTCATCGATTTGGAAAGTTCTTCTGCTTTTAACAGTAAGATAAATTTTAAGACCACTAATATAGGTTATATTTTTCTCAGTAATGTAAAAGAAGAGGAATTTACTCCAAGGAAACTGCTTCCTGAGACATCACTCTTCCAAGTACCCAAATTTTGTATTTGTGATCAAGGTACTTACTGAAGACTCAAACATTATTTTTAGGTTCAAAGAAGTGGAATAAAGAAATAAGACAATGGAAATGACACACTCACTACAGGATTAAGACCTGTTCCAAAAGTATTCTCAAAATTACAAACCTTTGAGTTTTACTTGCATCTCATTCACTCATAGTTGTAACAAAATTTCTGAAATACATGCTTTCTTTGTTCTATTTTTAGATGAGACCTTGCTTTCTGCCTTCACTAGCTGCTAATAATGAGGAAGAGGAAGAAAATGAAATAACATAGGCAGTCCTCTTTTTTTGTCACCAAGGTAGACTTGTTTTACCATATGCCTTGTTTTCTCTTTTTTAGTTAGAATAAGAAGAAACACTCGATATACTTATTTGTTGCTATTGTTAATGTTAGGATGGGACATAGGGTCTCATGTATACAATGCATGTACTCTACTACCTGAGCAATCTACCTAGCGTCTCAACGGTAATTACTTAATTAAATTAAAATTTGAAGATAGGATTTTAATAGTGTTGATTGCATTTTTAACCTAACCAAAGAATTCATTACTTAACTATCTTTAAAAATATCAAGACTAAACAAAAGTATTTCTTTTTTGAATGATGGACACATCTGTGTAAATATAGAACTATGCTATTCAGTCTTTATGTGAGCAGAAATTCTTAGTTTTCAACATTTTTCAAGATTCTTGTTGATTTTTGTTTGGTTTTTGAAGTCAACACAGCAACCATGTGAAGTTTAGCATGGCACAGATCAAGATGAATACAGTCATTTTTGTTAAGTGGGTTGTTGTTTGCTCTATAAAAATAAGATATATTGCCAGGAAGAAATGATGTACATGTTTCCACAACATCTTGTAACCACACTTTTTAAAAAATGATCACTTATACAGGGCTGCATGGATAGAACAGCATCATAGTTCATTAAGTTACAAGGGTGAAAAACAGGTCAGCTGCCAAGACAGTATAACCCAGTCTACTGCTCTGCCTGACTTATGCCAGGAGCAATCTCAGTTAAAGTCGTAGATGCCACCATGATAGCCAGAGTGATACAACACTGGTGACTTGTTACAACATTGAGCTAAAAATAATAAATGTCTATCAGTGTCATTACATGAAAAATTGAATCTTATCAAAATTCAAAAAATTGTATACTCCACTATTAGCACAGAATAAAGCCAGTCCTGTGGCAAACTTGCTCTCTTTTTGAGAAAAAGTGGACAGTCTTCTGAAAAGCATTTACCATTTTTTAACCAGAGTATAAATGATAGAAGATTAATTTCAAAATTTCTAAATATCTCAACATGAACAGCAGAATAGTTAATACATTAATTTGAAAAAATTCACCATTGAAAAGTGCTTTCTTCTAATTTTGTATGCAGTTGATGTCTAATACACACTTGAATACATTTTTCTTTATGAAGACGCTATTTAATAAATAAATAGGTCTAATATGCATTCTAAAAATATACCAAACCATTTATTCACTAGAATTTAGTGTTCAATCCCAATAAACTCTACTGTGGCTTTGAATATGAAGTGTTCTCTTGAAAAGTTTATTCATATTTTGAATCTTAGCATATACCCACTTTCCTTCCATATTAAAGTACCATGTTCAAGTAGTGGGAGTTTGAGGAGATGGAAAGATTTTTCAGTGGCTAATAGTATATACTGAACATGAAGAAGGCCTAAATTTGTTTTCCAACACCAGAGTTGGGTAGCTTCAACGACCTGGAACTCCAGTTCTAGGTCCTCTGATGGCCTCTACAACTTCTTGAGCAACTGTGTACAGACATACAGCTATGTACATAAATATAAGGAAACAATAAAACAAATCTCTAAAATAAGTAGGGCTTTGAGGGAGTGACTAAATAAACAATAGGGTTCTGTCTTCATGAATGGATTCATGAGTGATTCATAATTTAGTGATTGTACTGGGAGGAAATAGAACTCCTAGGAAGTTAAAGTAAATAGTCACCAAGAAGCATGCCTTTGAGTATTTATTATATCTATTCTACCTTCCACCCTGTCTCTCACTGTTTTCTTCTCACCTGAGGTGCTGAGCTTCTTTGATTTCCAATAGTCCAACCTGTAATGTTCTGCCTTATCATACAGCCAGGAGCAACAATGGGCTGGAACATCTGAAATATAGATTCAAACCTCTGAAATTGTGAGTCAAAGTAACTGTGTCCTTTAATTAATTTCCCAAATTATTTTTATAGTTATGAAAGTCTATTCATGGAATATTTTACAAATGTGTCCTCATACACTCAGTTTTGCTCATAGAAGTAAAAGTGTGAGATTTGAAAATATACAGGTTTATATAGAAATTGATTTGGAGTATGTCTTAGTTTTTCTAAGTAACTGAGATTTTGTTAGCAAAACTTTTGAAGCAAGTCTTTTCAATGTGCTTTAAAACCAGTCTACCCCAATAGTAGATATAATGGAATCAAACAATCAGTGTATAATTTTAAGAAAATAGCTCAAAATAATAAAATAGACCATTTTTCTTCTTATTATTTTGATCCACTTCAACTGCTTCCTTTGTATCTTATAAACTTGAGTTTCACAATAATTTTCAGGCTATTCAAAGAAGAAGCATTTAATTAAGCTATTCACTAAAATTTAAAACAGGAGCCAGAGACCAAGGCCAGAGCAGGCCTGAGACTGTAAGCTCCACAGGAGCAGAGCTAACCCTGGAGCACCAGGTCACTTTCAGGATCACAGAATGACCAATGGGGTGACGGGAACCATGGCACTGACTACACCACAAGGAGAAATCATCTGAGCCCTTGATCCACTGGCACCTGGAAGACTGATCACCAGAATTACAGACAGCTGCACTGCACCAATCAAAGATGGATAGACAACGTAACCACACATGCAACAACATAAAGAGCAACACAACACCAGTAAAGTCTAGTGACCCTACAACAGCAAGACTTGAACAACCTAATATAGATGAAGCAAAAGGAAATGATCTAAAAAATAACTTTAGGAGAATGTTTGAGGCCCTTCAAGAAGAAATGAAAATCCCCTCAAAGAAATGGAGGAAAGGACAAACAAAAAATTGGAAGAAATCAACAAATCCCTTAAAACCAAAAAAAAGCAGTCAAACATATGAAAGAAACTGTATAAGACTTAAAACCTGAAACAGAGACAATAAAGAAAACACAAGCCAAGGAAATTATAAAAAGAGAAATCATGAAAAACACAATAAAGAACCATAAATTAAGTATAAACAGCAGAATACAAGAGATGGAAGAGAGAATCTTAAGGGCTGAGGATTCTATAGATGAAATAGACTTGTCAGTCAAAGAAAACATTAAATCTTATAAAAATTTTAACACAAAATCTCTAGAAAATATGGGACACCATGAAAAGACCAAAGATATGAATAATCAGTAGAGAAGGAAAAGAAATTCAACTCAAAAGCAGAGAAAATCTATTTAACAAAATCAATAAAGGAAAACTTTCCCAACTTAAAGAGCATTATGCCTATGAAGATGCATGAAGCTTACAGAACACCAAATAGACTGCATCAAAAAAAGACCCCTGTCATATAATAATCAAAACACTAAACACAGCATTAAAAAAAGAATATTGAGAGCTGCAAGGGAAAAAAACTAAGTATCATATTAAGGTAGGCCTATCAGAATTATACCTGACTCAATAAAATCAATGAAAGCCAGAAGGTTCTGCTCAAGTGTTAGGCAGACATTAAGAGACCATGGATGCCAGCCCAGACTACTATGCCCAGCAAAATTTTCACCACCATAGAAAGACAAAACAAGATACTCCATTACAAAACCAGATTTAACCAAAACCTAGCCACTAACCCAACCCTACACAAAGTACTAGAAGGAAAATTCCAACACAAGAAAGTTGGCTATATCAGCAAAAACACATAAAATTGATGAACTCACAGCAGTAAATCCCAAAGAAGGGAAAACACACACACACACACACACACACACACACACACATACACACACACACAAAATCCACCAAAAACAAAACCCAAATTAACAGGAGAAAACAATCACTGGTCATTAATATCACTTAATATAAACGGACTCAACTCACCTATAAAAAGACACAGGCTAACAGATAGGATATGAAAACAGAATCCATCTTTCTGCTGCGTACAAGAAACACACCACAACCTCAAAGACAGATGACATTGCATCAGAATAAAGGGTTGGGGAAAATATTTTCAATCAAATGGACCTAAGAAACAAGTTGGTGCAGTAATATTTAATATCTAGCAAAATGAGTTCAAACTAAAATCAATTAAAAGAGAAAAAAAAGGACATTTCATATTAGTCACAGGAAAAATCCACCAAGAGAAAACCTGAAAACTGAACATCTGTGCCCCAAGTATAAAGGCACCCTCATATGTAAAGGAAACACTTCTAAAGCTTAAATCATACATTAAACCCCACACACTAATAGTGGGAGGGTCCATTCTCACCACTGGACAGATCAGTCTGACAAAAATTAGCAGAGAAATAAAGGAACTAAAAGATGTTATGACTCAAATAAACTTAACAGACATCTATAGAACATTCCATCTAAACAAAAAAGAATATACCTTCTTCTCAGCACCTCATAAAAACTTCTCAAAAATTGACCACATACTCAGTAACAAACAAACCTCAACAAATAAAAAATGGAATAACCCAATGTATTTTATCAGATTACCATGGTTTAAAACTAGATATCACAGCAATAATAATTCCAGAAAGCCCACAAACACATGAAAATTAAACAATTCTCCCCTGAATTATCAACGGGTCAAGGAAGAAATAAAGGGAGAAATTAAAGACTTCCTAAAATTCAATGAAAATGACCACACAACATACCCAAATTTATGGGACACAGTGAAAGCAGTGTTAAGAGGAAAGTTCATAGCAATAAAAGCCTACATAAAGAATCTAGACAAATCTCACACCAGTGAATTAATAGAACATTTGACAACTTTCAAACAATAAGAAGCAAACTCATCCAAGAGAACTAGAAATGGCAGAGCTTCAATACAAGAAACTTAAAACTTACCATAAGGAAGGTTTTCAAAAATTGTTAATCAAAATCAAATTCTGGAGGTAAGGAATAGTTCAGAGCAAAAGTAAGTAAAGTCAAGCACAGAAGGATGACACAAATTGTTCTCTTGTATCTCTCTCTCTCTCTTTCTCTCTCTCTCTCTCTCTCTCTCTCTCTCTTTCTCTTTCTTTCTCTCTCTCTCACCCCCTATCTCTCCCTTTCTTCATGTATATATGTTGCATTGTTGTGTTGGGCTACATGTGCACATGTGTACACATACATGTAAAGGCTAGAGAACAATCTCAGGTGTCACTCCCCCTCACGTGCCTCCTTGGTTTTTGAGATAGTCTCTCTATCTGGCCTGAGAGTCAAGACTGACTTGCAAATGAGTCCTGGTGAACCAACCTTTATGCCTATCAAAGCTGAGATTATAAGCATGTTCCACCACACCCAACTTCATGCTTGCAGTAAAGAAATTTATAGATTGAATTATATCCATTTTTCTTATATTTTTTGACAGGCCTTAATTAGATTATTCAAAATTATAGATTATTTGACTGATTTTACACAATGTAATGACTGAAAATTATTTTATATAGTTGAGAATTAAATATTATTTAAAAATTCTAAGTCATAATTTTCTGTCATTAAAATGCATGACTCCATGTATGTGAACACACATACCACACACACACACAGACACACAGACACACACACACACACACCCAGGGACACAAAAATAAACACTTTCTCCCTGATGCTAAAAAAAGTAAAAATAAAATAATAAAACTATATAAATAAAATGTCTCTAATAATTATTATTGTTTTATTATTGAAATAAAGTTAGTTTACTTTCTTGTTTGTCCAGCTTAGTGTGTGATTATAAGAAACCAAAATTGATCAGCAAAGTTGATCAAAGAAAAAACTTCATTCTTCCAAAAATGACTTTGATAGTAGTGTCTGATGCCCCATACCTGCAACCAGTCTTTGGATTCAGGATTTAGATTTTTCAGGTTAATCTTTGCAACAAAGCAAGATTCTATATAAACAAAGCAAAGCAAAAAGGGAAGCAAAGAATATGCAAATAAAATTATATTAAATTTGTTCAAACACACATATAGATAAATTGAATATTACAGAGAATAATTCAAATAGACTTGATCTAAATTCAAAACAGAGTTGACTGGTCTATTCATTTTAGCATACAGTTATAATTCTACAAAAGAGAGGGACTAATATATTTCCACACACTGGAAATATTTGTGCTTTTATTTTAAAATGATTAAATAAGGAAACAAAACCACCAAAAGAGATATATCACTAAGAATTTGGGCCTGTGGCCTGAGAGTATAGCTCAAGAGAAGAATGCTTTCCTAGCGTGTTACGGAATCCAGCATCAGCAACCTTCCTCTCCAACCCACCAGAATACTTAGATTATACATCTGAGTCTCTAAAGGGTTAATTAATGTCAGTCATGGATAGCATAAATTCTGATTCATATTTAAAATACTTAAATTTACTCTATTTTAAGACTAATCTTCAGAAAGAATTTTGTTCCTTTCCTTTATATTATTAAAAATAATGTTTCTGTCCATTTATGCAGCTTTTGTAAAATATCTGATGTTAAAAAGGGGACTTCCTCTGGCATTAGATGGAAGCAGGGTGTAGATACCCACAGAGACATTATGTGGAAAGAGAATCTAACTTAGAGGTCCTCTGTTAGGTGCCCTCCTTCAGAGCTCAAGCAACCCGATGGACGAGGTGAGAAATGATTGTAGAAATCAGGGGGAAGAGAGGACACCAGAAGAACAATGGCCCACTTAATCAACCAAGCCCCGCACATATTTGCTTACAAAGATGAAAGTGGCAAGCACCGGGCCTACATGGGTCTGCATCAGTTCTCTTGGCTTGTGTAGTCGCTGATAGATTGGTGGTTTTGTGGGACTGTGCTTGCAGATGAGACTCTGATTCTTTTGCCTGCTCCTAGGACTCTTTTTCTCCTGCTTGGTTGCCTTGTCCAACTTCCCTGTGAGGGCTTTATCCTTGTCTTATTGTATGTGGCTTTGTTGTGTATTTGCATTTTGGTTGTTGTCTCTTGGAGACCTACTCCAAGGGAGAGGAAGATGGAGCAGATCCAAAGGAGAGGGAAAGAGAGGTTTGTATGGAAGGAGTGGAAGAAGAGAAATCTGTGGTTGGGATGTAAGAAGAATCTGTCTTCAATTTAAAAAGAAAGAAAGAAAAGCTAAAATTTAATCAAAGAAGAAACAAATTTATTTTCATATTTCTATTCTTTGAACAATGGCATCAATCTTTTAAGAAAAGAATATATAAAGTCATAAAAAAGAAAAAAAAGAAATATACCATGACAAAATGTTGATTGTACTGCATAATATGGTGTTGAGGATTCAAACTGAGGTTAGTATAAACCAAAGACTTAACTCTGAACTTAAATATTTTATGCATCATGAGTACATATATTGTTTCCTTATCCTGATTGCCCATATAGATCTAATTTATCATCTCTCTTGTCTCGGGTACCTTCATGAGTCCCCTAATATTTACTGAGGATGTATCAGTGGGAAAAAGTTTGTGTAAAATAATGTTCAGAAGAGAAGGTTAAGAGTGTTAGGAATTTTGAGCTGAAAGGAGAGAGCATTTCAAGAAATGTGCCTTCACACCATCCTCAGCAGGTGAGAGCTATCTAGGGGTGAGGCTAACTAGATGTAAACCATGAATAATGATTCAATATTTTCTTAACAAATTATAAATCACTATAGAAGAAAATGTATTTTTCAACTAATTCATTTTGTTTTAAACTTCAACAAATACATAACTTCTACAATTTGACTTTTGTTTCTCTGTTGATAATTATAAACCTAAACTTCTTGAGAAAAGCATATATTAATTATCAAAGAGTTATGTCTTAGTATAAAGGTTACAAATTGTAGTTTGACAGAGCTAGAGAAATTTTCAGCAATCAAGAGTACATAGTGTTCTTGCAGAGGACCCAAGTCTGGTCCCCAGAACCCATGCCAGACACATCTACCTATAACTTTATTTGATGTCTTCTTTTAAACTGTTTAGCCTCAGTTGTCACTGAACCAATATGCAAAAACCCACACTGAGGCATATACATATACTTGCAATTTAAAAAGAAAATTGAATATTGTTGCCACATAATAAAAGTAAATAAAAAAATGTTTGAAGATTTTTTGATCTTCAAAGTCATCATGAAGCAGAGTCCAGTGTTAAAATCTGCAATCCAGCTCTTGGAAGACTCAGGGAGAACGATTATGACTTCAAGGTCCACCTCAGTCTCAGCAAATTCTAGACTAGTCAATGCTAGATAATGAGACCTTGACTCAAAACCCATTTTATTTTCATCATCCTCATACTGATCTGTGGTAAATTAAAATGTAAAGATGTATATACTCAATTTTGGAAGCATTAAGAATTATTTTAATAGTTTTCTTCCTAGGAGACACTGAATATTTGTACTTATTGACCTATATATTAATATCTATTTTCTGAAGGCTAAAATTGGAGAATCTGGCGTCTCTCTGGGATCATGTAATAAACTAGATGAATTAACCACTACCTCAATTTGTAGGCTTATTAGTAAATGAATTAAATAACAACTCTATTTATAAGCCTGTTGACATTTAGCTTTATGTAGGATGTTTGAAATTAATTGGTAATTTTTATCCACTTCACTCTAAAACCACTATAGCACAAATTAATGTAATAACTATAATTCCTAATTAATTTCTGCAGGAACCTACTTTGTACAGTGGAAAGTACGGAACTCAGAAATATATAACTATTGCTTTTGACTCCATTGTTTTTTAGATGCCACTTAGTATGTTTTAAGTATTCTTTCCAAACTCTTAAACATTATCTGGCCAGTTCCATCCTCAACACTAGAAATATAAAGAAGAGAAGGACTCTAGTTCCTAAATCCTTGTCTTAGTTTGCTTTCAGTAACTATGACATGTACCAGGAGCAAAGAAACATGAGGAGAAAAGGGTTTATTTTAGCTTCCACTTCCAGATAACAGCAGATCACTGAGAAAGGTCAGGGCAAGAAACCTAACAAGAAACCATGGATGAATATGCTTATTGGATTGCTTAGCCATTTTTCTTTTTCTTTCCTTTTTCTTTTTAGCTATTTATTTTCTTACAAATTTATTTATTTCATGTACAGACCTTAGTTTTTCCTCCCTCTTATCCTCCAAGTTCCTCTACCTGCGTTAAACAAGCCAACACTATCTTTCCTGAGACAGCACCGAACACAGGGGCATGTGCCCTGCAACATCAATCAACACTCAAGACAATTCCACACAGACGTGACATAGACCAACTTGACGTGGGCAATCACTCAGTTGTGAAAAAGGAAGAATCATACAATTTAAAGGTAAATGAATTATATTTAGTTGTATCTTTAAATGCATGCTATTTTCTTTTAAATTAAGCACATTTTGACCTCAGTACAAAAGTAACAAGACATGGTTAGCTTACCTTACAAGACGATTGTGGGGATCAAGTTTAAGAATTAATTTAAATACATTTAGTAAATTCTACTCAAATACAAGCACAACAATCTAACAAACATTATAAAGTTAAAGTTAAGACATCTTTGTACACTATAGAACAATGAGGCTGGGTACTTCAACACAGCTGGAAGAGGTGAAATTTTCATAGTGATGACCATAAGAAATCCATTACAGTATTCCATTGTCCTTAGTGAATTATTTATAATTATTATACTATTATATTACACAGTATTTGTGAATTTAAGTTATTTTTACATCACTTTTGTAATGAAGCCCTGTATTGGGGAAGGTAGGAGCACATAGTTATGCTTTTCTTTATGCAAATACATAAATATGAATATATTTAATGAAAACAAAAGACTCTGGGAAAGAAAGGGGATCAGAAAGAGGAGACAAAGAAAAATATGTGTGGCTAAATATGAGCAAAGCACGGTGATGAAACTTACAAAGGCATATAAAAAGTCTATTATTTATTTATTAACTTAAAAATGATAAATAAAGCACCTTGTGTATAGTGCTATTTTGTTTATATTTTAACAAATAAGCTTGCCTAAAGGTCAGAGTGCAGAGCTAAGCCACAAGAGGGCAGTGAATGGTGGCACACACCTTTAATCCCAGGCCTTAGGAGACAGAGGCAGCAGGAGCTTTGTTGGTTCAATGCCACCCTGGGCTACACAGAAATATATCTGCTTAAAAAAAGAAGTGAACTCACACAAAGGCAATCCCAGCACTTGAGATTGCACACTTTAATCCCAGCACTAGGGAGGTGGAAACAAGAGTGGTGTGGCTGGGTGGAGAGAGGAATATAAGACGGAAGGAGACAGGAACGCAGTGCAATCTAAGGTTTAGTGGTCACAGTTGCTGTCTGAGCTATGGTGGAGGTAGACAAAATCTGGAGATGCAGTCTGAGGGCAGGACTGCCCCTTCTGTTTGATCTCAGTAAAGGTAAAAGAACTCTCTCGTGGCTGGACTCTCTGCTTCTCTGATCTTCAGCATTAAGCCCTATATCTAACTCTACGTTTTAATTAAGACCAACTAGAATTTGGGCAACATATGTGCAAGAAAGAACAAGTACAAAGGGCTTCTGGTAATAGTACATTTTGATGTAATTTAATTAAAAATTAACATTTATTAATGTCATTTCCAAAATAATGGTGCATTAATAGTTTGTAGTTATTCAAAGACAAAAAAAATCATATGATTCTATCCATATATTTAAGACATTGGGTAGAAAGTTATTTTTTTTTTTTTGCTTATTACTGAAAATATTTCTTTCTCACATAATACATCCCGATTAGTTTTCTCTCCCTGGTTTTCAAGTTTCCATTTCTGGGTCACCCAAGAGATGTCTGGTATGACATCCATCTAATAGAGTGGGCCTTCAGTCAATTCAGATATAGGTTGGTTACTCCTACAATATTTCAGCCACCATTGCACTATCATAACCAGTTGGCAGGATATCATTGAAGATTCGAGATTTCACGGCTCAGTCTGCATTTATGTTTCTCCTTTGGTAGTGTGCACAGCAGTATTAAAGAGGCTAGTGCATGTGGGTGTAAACATTACATGGGCAGCAGCTCAATTTCTCTGTACAGTGGTTTGTATGGGTATTGTCCACAGAAATGGTGTCTTGTGGTCCCTTTGCCAAAAGTAACCTTTAGATTTGTCAAATTTGGAGGGAGATCCCATGGGATCACTTAGAGCAATAAGTCTGTTAGAATAATGCTGTTCTGGTACTGGAAACTATATTTGGTGATAAGAGATGTCCAACTGAGGTTCCCTCTCTCTTTCTCTCCATTATTTGGCAATTTCATTCAGATCTTTTTCATATTTTTATACATATTAGGAGGCTTCTATTATATTATACCTCTATACAACTTTTCATATGGGCCTTAATTTTAGTTGATTCTCCTCTGATTCCATCCTCACACTCCTCTTTCCTTCTACTCTCTATCCTCCCATTCCAGTCGCGTCATCCATGTATTCCATAAAAATCTATTATCTGTCCCATTATCTTTCCTTACTCTATACCAACACTCTGTGGTTCTACAGTAAATAGCTTGCTGTTTGGATTATGTATAGTATTGCTATAATGAAACACTGTGACCAAAGCAACCTGCGGAGGAGGTGTATACTTCTATGTCACTGTACATCGTCAAAGGAAGTAAGGACAGAGACTTGGCTCTAAAGGGGATCCCCGGTGTCGACGGGAATGTCCCCAGCTAGGTCCTGGGGCAGCAGAGGAGAGGGTGCCTGAACTGTCCTTGCCCCACTATCACACTGATGATTATCTCGAATAGCACCATAGAATCTTCGTTTGGCGGCAGATGGAGAGAGAGACAGAGACCCACATCGGTGCACTGGATTGAGTTCCCAAAGTCCAGTTGAAGGGCAGAAGGAGGGAGAAGACCACCAAGGAAGTCAGTATCTCGAGGGGTTGGTCCACCCACTGCGGCAATGTGCCTGATCTAATGGGAGCTCACCAAATCCAGCTGGACTGGGACTGAACGAACATGTGATCAAACCGGACTCTCTGAATGTGGATTGATAAAGGAACTGGGACTTGTTTTTACGGCATGTTCTGGCTTTTTGGGACCCTACTCTATATGGACACAGCTTTCTAGACCTGGATATAGTGGGGAGGGCCTTGGATTTCCCACAGGCCAGGGTTCCCTGCCCTCTCAAGCAGGGAGGGGGAGGTTGGAGGGTGAGTGGGGGAGCGAGAGGGGTATGGGAGCAGGGGAGAAAGTGTAAATTTTAGAATGGAAAAATAAAAAAATAAAAGAAAAAGAAAAGACAAAATGTCCTACATCTTGGTGATGAATAGTACAGAGGCACTATTCAATTGAGGTTCCCTCATATCAGATAGCTCTAGATTGGGTCAAGTTTACATAAAACTATTCATTATACTTGCTTAGTACTGATCTTATAGTTAATATCCACAAATAAGCAAATAAATACCATATTTGTCTTTCAGGGTCTGAGTTACTTCACTCAGGATGATTCTTCTAGTTACATTCATTTGCCTGTGAATTTTGTGATTTCATTTGTTTAATGGCTGAGTAATGTTCCATTGTGTAAATGTATCACATTTTCTTTCCCTATTTTTCTTTTGGGGAGCATTAATTTTTTTCCAGTTTCTACCAATTGTTAAAAGAGCAGCAATGAACATGGTTGAGTAAGTGTCTACGTGGTGGGATGAGGCATCCTCTAGGTATATTCCCAATAGTGGTATAGCAGGATCTTGAAGTAGATCTAGCCTCTTTTTCCTGAGGATGTGCCACACCAATTTCCATACCGGCAGTCCAAGTTTACACTTCCAGCAGCAACAGATAATTGTTCCCCTGACTATTTCTTTCCAAGCGTGTGCTGTCATTGTTTTATTGATCTTAGTCATTCCAACTGGTATAAGAAGAAATCTCAAAGGACTTCTTATTTGCATTTCCTTGATGACCTAGGATGTTGAACATTTCTTCAATTATTTCTCCCCATTTGGTTTTACTCTTTTGAAAATTCTCTGTCTAGATTTGTATTTCATTTTTCATTCATATTTTTTGAATTCTATATCTATTTTGGATATTAGCCCTCTATTGGATCTCTAGTTGATAAAATTATTTTTAAAAAATTCAAGACATTGATGAAAGTAACGAAAAAAGATATCAGAAGGTGGAGAGCTTTCCCATGCTCATGGATCTATAGGATTAATAGTAAACATGGTCATCCTACAAAAAGCAATCTATATATTCAGTGCTATATTAATCAAAATTCGTACACAATTCTTAATTTATCATGAATGGATAATCATCCACCTATGGAAACAAAAAAAATCCATGATAGCTAAAAATAATCCCAAATAATAAAAGAAATCAGGTTTTATCATACCTGATTTTAAGTTCTACTAAAAAATAAAACAACATTCTGGTGGTAAAGAAAAAAAAGAAGAAGAAGAAGAACTGTTGTTTTAACATAAGCAGTTGTAAATGCTTTGTTTTCACTTAGTAAAAATATACAGTGTATGTGTCCCTAGATTATATAGCTTATCATAAAATTTTCCCAGTGAAATTATTTTCCTTTCCACACAAAAGCACTAGTATTAAATAATGAAATTGTCAAACTTATCTGTAATATGGCTCGACCTAAAGTTTCACTGTTGACATGCAATATTTGTCACTATGGCAATCTTACGAGAGTGTGCTTGTTAGTGTATTTATATATAACTTATTCTGAAAAATAAACATGATCTTTACTATATAAGGAGTTGAAGTCCAGAATTTTATGATAGCTAAGTCTTAAAGACCATTTCTCTGAAGTAAACTAAGCATTTTTATACAGTTTTATATATTAAATGATACATGTATAATACTGAGAGATGACACACAATAAATACTTAGCAGCACATACTTAATAGAAACACCACAATATCTAAAAAATACTATAATCTCATTTAAGCTTCATTATGTTATCAATTATATATATATATATGAACTAAAATTTCCATTATTTTTTGTCTTTTAAGCATTTAATGATTAGCATGTTCAATATACATACCCCCAAAGATGTTTTACAAAGGTGAGTTTTGTCTTCACATATTCAGTCTATGAAAATAGAAATGAAGAGTTACAAGGACAGGGACATCCAATGATAGTATGTATCCTAATTAGTTTTAATTTTAAAAGTTCAAATGGAAAATTGCTATTAATCAGTAGATACTAAATTTGAATTTTTAAATTATTTGTATTACTTCTCATTATCTGAAGTCACTTTGTTAATCTCTGCACATGAACACTTCTAAATTACTCTTATTCCCATCTCAGTCAGCTCAGAACACACAGAGAAACAGAGTAATGATACATTGCATTTTCAAAAGCATTGTTATAATAAGCAGATAATTAATGTTTTTCCACACACTATACAAGAACTGATCTGATTTCTTCTGATTGTAGATTTCAAATATTAACTATACACCTCTCATGAGTCGATATTTAAAATAAATCAGAGAACAGAATCCAAAGGTTTTTTCCATTTGGTTTACTCAAAGAATAAATCTCACAATTGTATTATTATCAGCAACCGAAGTTGATTTTAAAAAAATATGGCATTTTTTCTTTCTAAAGCATACTGTGACTTACCAGTAATGCTCTGACATCATACTCCTTCGGTGACTGCTGTCATCTCCCTGAATCTCCCTTCTTTCTCTCTATATCTTTGTTTGGATTATTCACCTAGCTTTTTATTTGTCCTGCCATCAGTTTTGTTATTAACCAGTGGTAATAAGCATATTTACAGCATATAGAGAGACATCCCACATCAGTAACAGGCACAAGACAGATTCCTAATAGCATCTTCTTGCTTCTGTTGTCAATTATCTGCAGTATCTGCATTGATTAACCTTTTTTTATTTTGCAACTAAATGAAGGCAGTATTATATAGTAGGAGCAGTCACTCTGAGTTTTCCAAATAAAATACAAGTGAAAAAATGTTGAAAATTTTTGCAAGTGCTACTTAACTTATTTACCCAGTATCACACTGAATTGGGAGTCTTGGGATCCATAAAATAAAATATAGATGTATTTAAGTGTAAACTACTTGGCTTAGAATTGTGACACTGAGATTCAGAACTTCTGATCATTCCTGTTATTTGTCTGCAAAGAGATTTATAGAAAATATACACAAGACAAAACCTATATTTTTTTTCATAATAAAGTATGGTGTCATCAACAAACAGCAAAGAATTACAGAACTTTTCACTTTTTTTCACAGAAATTTGTTGAGTGATTCATTGTTATATTGAATAAGGATCCTCTTAACTGACACATCCACGTTACGAAGAGAAATCTCAGAGTGAAATGCTTCCAGAAGGAAAGCAGTGAAATGGATGGAAGGACTCATAAATCCATATCAAAAGTTTCCTCAAAATGAATAATCTTCCCAAACAGAAAAGGGCAGCTGAGAATCCTCTTATCATTCTGGTAAAGAGAATGTCACAGAGGTACTAAAAAGCAAAATGAAACACATTTCCAAGAAAATGGTTCTCAATATTTTCAAAGGATAGATGTTAAAAATAAAGCTTAACTCTTTCCAGAAGCCAAATTTCACCTGATTTTTGTTTACTCAACATTACTACTATTTTCAAGTCGAGAGTGAGCCAGGTGGTGGTGGTGCACACCTTTAATCCCAGCACTTGGGAGGCAAAGGCAGGCAGATCTTTGTGAGACAGGCCACCCTATTCTACAAAACTAGCTCCAGGACAGGTAGGGCTACACAGAGAAACAAAATCTCAAAAAACCCAAACCACAAGAGTGTAGCTGTGGCCATAGGAAGGACATCTAGGGTCAATTTTACAGATGAATTTCCCTTGACCTGAAGGTTATTTTTCTCAAATTTCTTAGTATTCATTATCATGCAATTCTACATAGACCACCGCTCTAAATATTTTAATCATAGTCGTCTCTGAAACTAACAAGTTTTATTAAAAAAATCAAAGTTACAGAATAAATTCTCTTCTTCATGCCCCATCTTGATTTATGCTCAGTCCTTTGTACATTCAAGCTCACTGTGTAAATGTTGCATGGTAGATCATGTACAGAACCAATGTGTTATTAAGACCAAGAGACTTTAATAGATTTCTTCCCCCATGAACTTTAACTTTGAAAATATCTTAACCTTCTAGTTAATTTGTTGATTCTTCTGTAAAATTAGTGTTCCACAATCTGTCCATGTTATCATATAAATAAGCATGTCCCCCATTTTTCTGCTTAAATCTTGCCAGTATGGTTTTACTTAGATTAATAACTTTTAGTATAATTCTCTGAGATATTTACCTCTTTTATTTCTAGAGTTTGTCCCTTTACATTGTTTCCATCTTGGCTTATTCTGACCCAATTTGCTCATACTAAGTCTAAGTATTTTACTATCCAGACAGGAGTCTATTGGATATAACTAGAAAATTAAAGCAAAATTTTAAATTCCTATAATAGTATTAACACATAATACAAACAGCATTTTTCTGAAAAAGATAATTTTCCAGCAAATAAATGGGAATAGATTCACACAAAGCCAGTTTATGGCCTACCCAAAAGAATTTATATATTGTCAAGCTTATCAGGCTTTATTAATATTTGTAAGATTAAACAATTACAAAGCCAGAAAACGCAAGAGTTTGAGGAACTCAGGGTCACTCACTGGGCTACTGTATACATGTCAGACTTGGTTTGTATTTAAAAATACAAGGAGAAGGAAGGTTTCTATTTGTAAGTTCACAGGTTTCTATACACAATGAAGAGAGTTGAATTTATTGGATTTCTTATCTACTTGTATCCCAGACAGTTTTATATTTTATTTGATGTTCTCTATAAATTTCTTTTTTCCCCCTGAAGCAATTCTAATCTAGGGACAATCCTTAAGATCTTTACAGACACAATGACAAAGGTTGTCTTACTGATGTGAGATTATAATCTAAAACACAACTGAACAATTTCAGAATTTTGACTTAATTGCGAAATCTAGTCTGAGCATTCCCCCAAAATATACATATGTTGAACTTTAATGTGTGCATGCATATATTTGTATATTTGTGTGTGTGTGTGTGTGTGTGTGTGTGTGTGTGTGTGTGTGTATGCTTGATAAAATTTAGAATACATGGTTAGGCTTTGTGTTCTCTAACTGAACCTCCATGTTTAAAACTTTTCTTTCTTTCTTCCTCCCTTTCTTCCTTTCTTCCCTTTGTTTCTTCCTTTTCTTTCAGTGTTATTTTCAAACTGTGTTTCTCAGCCCTATAGGGGATTTTTTATATACAAGGATCTGGGTAAAATCCTTCACATTTTACCTGTTGTAGTTGACTTTGTCTTATAGTTGACTAAACTTCCTGATGTTCCTGGAAGTCTTGAAGGCAGATGCTGGTGTGGATGATGTTTTTAATTCTGTATTCCCAGGTGGTGTTTCTGATATTTTTAACTCTGTTTTTTCAATAAATATCTGTCTTCCTAAGGATTCTACAAAACCACACCTTCTTGTTGAATGAAATGCACTCTCTGCTCCATTGATAGAGAGCCATATTTCCTCTGTGCTCTCTTTTAGCCATTTTCATAATTCCTATGTAAGGATAAATTTGTCACATTATTCCTAAACTGAGCATTTAGTTCTCATTCCTCAGAACCCCATGAAACCCAAAAGGTACTTTACAGCAAAGAACACTATCATTTGGAAAATGTGGGAACCTGCAGAATTGGAAAAGTACACATTCAATTAAGGACTAATATCCAAAATACACAAAGAACTCAAGAAACTAAGTATCAGAAAAACAAACAACCTAATTAAAATATGCGATATAGACCTAAACATAAAATTCTCGAAAAAGGAAAGTCTAATTTCTGTGAAATACTTAAAGAAAATGAAAATATTAAGCATCATTAATAACCTGTAAAATGCATATCAAAACTACTTTAATATTTCATCTTACCTCTGTCAGAATGGCTAACATCAATAAAACAGGTAATAGCTCATGCTTGTATGGATAAAGAGTAACAAGAACACTCATCCATTGCTGGTATGAGTTCACATTGTACAGTCACTGGAGAAATCAGTGTTGTGTTTCTTCATGATTATGACAATCAATCAAACTTAAGGTCCAGCTATACTGGACATATACTGGGCATATACCCAAAGGATACTCAATCCTACTACAGAGACAAGGCTCAACTATTTCCATTGCTGCTCTCTTTAAAATAGCCAGGAATTGGAAAAAAATATAGATGTCCCTCAAAATATGAATGAATAATGAAAATGTGGTATATGTATACAATGGAGTATTGTTCAGTTGTTAAAAAATAAAATCATGAAACTCACAGGTAAATGGGCACAACGAGAAAAAGTGATACTGGTTGAGATAATTCATATCCAGAAAGAGAAATATGCCTTGGATTCACTTACAATGTGAATATTAGCTGCAAAATCATTGTGAACCCAGCTATAATACTGAGAACCACAGAGGGTAAATATAGAGTAAGTGAACCACTGGACAGTGGACAGTGGGCAGTGGGATGGGTGGATAGATCTTCCTTTGAGAAGAGAAACAGAGTAGTAATAAACAGTTGGCAACCAGAATAAAATAAGAGGATCAATGGAAGAGGGGACTGGAAGAGGAAGAAAGAAGGACGGAATAAGAATAGAGACAACCAAAATTAAGGGGCAAGTGAGGGGTGTTGTTGAAACCTAATACAGTACAGGCTTAATAAAATGCATACATATATGAGGATGATCTAAATGAATCTGAGCTTAGATAAACCTGGGACCTATGGTAAAACCAAATAATACGATTGTTTAAAAAAAAAAAAAAGACTACAAATCACAACCTCTGAGAACCTAGACAATAATGAGGACCCTAAGAGACATTTATAGATCTAATCTACATGGGAAGGAGAAAAAGACAAGATCTCCTGAGTAAATTGGGAGCATGGGAGCCTTGGGAGAGGGTTGAAGTAGAGGAGAGAGGTAGGGAGGGGAGCAGAGAAAAATGTAGAGCTCAACAAAAATCAACAAATAATAATAATAAACAGGAATAAAATGATTTCTAAGGACAGCCTGCTATACTCACAGATCAAACCCTTGCTCAGTCATGGTCAGAAAAGTTTTCTTTTGTAGCAGATGTTACCAAATACAGAGACTCACAGATGCAGAGAATGAGAGACCTTGGAACACTCATCACTAAATGAGCAGTGTTCTCCAAATCCCTCCCCTTAGGTCTTAAGAAACCTCTTTGGTTGTAGAGGCAGAAAGAGTGTAAGTCAGCAGGAATGGAGGACACCAAAAAAACAAGACCCTCTAAACAATAGGACCCAAGCACATTTTAAGTCATAGAGACATCATGTAGAACCTGTATAGATCTGCACCAGTTTGGGTTCTAGAGCTGAAAGATGTGTACACATGTTCCTCTACCTAACCCAGAAGCAATCTCCATTAAATCACACCTTTCAAATGAAAAATTAGTATCTTCCAAGATTGTCTCACTAGTGAAGCATACTACATATGCCCAACAGTAGGTGGCCAACAGAAAATAAACTCAAAAGTATCTTTGTGGGGCCCTGTCTCATAATATAGTGTCGGGGGTTTTCTTTTACAAATTATCATATTATCTATTCTTTTAATTATATATGTATATGTGTATGTATGGAAATATTTTACCTTTGCATGTATGTTATGACTTCCAATTTAGTGTTTTCATGGGATTTCTGAGGGGGTAAACAAAAGCGTTTCTGTTTCTTTTGCTTTCTCGTGCATGTTTTCCTTATTCTTGGTTTGTTTTGTCCAAATCTGACGTGTTAGCTTTTGTGTTATCTTATTATATTACATATTGTATTTCATTAATGCCCTTTAGAAGCCAGTTTTTCCTAATAAGAGACAGAAAAAAAGTGGATCTTGACGGTAGGGGATGTGGGAAGAAACTGGGAGGAGTAGGCGGAGAAGATAGGATATATTATGATATATCCTGTATATATGATATACAAATACATATATATTGTTACAAGGGAGAGACAGCCCCTGCTTTATTCCTGCCACCCAGCTAGCTTACACCCGAAATAACCATACAGAAACTGTATTCATTAAAACATTGCTTGGCCCATTAGCTCTAGTTTCTTATTGGCTAATTCTTACATCTTAATTTAATCCATTTCTATTAATCTGGGTATTGCCATGTGACTGTGGCTTACTGGCAAGATTTTAACCAGCATCCGTCTCAGGCAGGAGATCCATGGTGTCTCTCACTCTGCCCTTCTTCCCAGCATTCAGTTCTGTCTTCTCTGCCTACCTAAATTTTGCCCTATCAGGCCCAAAGCAGTGTTTTTTATTCATTGCCCAATGAAAACAACACATGAACAGAATAATCTCCTACACCAATATACAGTAATTAGTATTTATTATTTAAAATTCAAAATCTTAATTTTTAAACTTAAAGTGATAAATAAAGCTCTCTTCCCTCTCCTCCCTGTCCCTGATCAAAGTCCTGTTCCCTTTTGACTTTAATTGGTCCTTACTGCTCCAGTTCTTACGTATGTGAGTGGTGTAGACAAATGAAAGAATATTAATTGAGAATTCTGAACTATTATAGTCTAGTTTGTAACCTGTAAACGGGGAATAATATTAAATCTAAAATGTGCTTAAGAGTAAGCAAATGTGTAGGGAATCTCTAACTCCTGGCCAGACTTAACAGGGCTTAAGTCAGATCCTGCTCGTTAAGTGAAATTTTTAAGTATGAAACAAAAGGCAAATTTTAGTTTTATTCTTATTACAGGAAGGGGAACTTTTTAAACCTGTTGATGTCAGTACTGAAATGACATATTTAGTTTGAATTTTCCTGAAAGAAACCTTATCAGCATACTGAAACTGTAAAGCTAATCAAATACACAAGCACACAGACATGTATGCATGTGAATAGCTATCACTCATCTGTATCTGCTTCAAAATCTGCCCTAGTAATATGCAGTGACTTCTAGAGTAATAGGCATAAACTCAAGTAAACCAAATTTTAAGCCATAATCCTAATGAGCAGATAAAGATGTATCAGCATGATCCAAGAACCTCTGGGCATCCAGCAAATTGGCCATATGCTAATTTCACTCTCATGCCGCTTTCAGACAAAGTGTAGTTGGACTGAGAAATACTTGCATTGTACTGTGGCAAGGTTAATATATCTGTCTTTCTAGACATCTTGACACACATCAATCAGACACAGAAAGGTTTGCTTAATCTTTCCTGTAATTGTAAATCCAATCTTATGCTGTACAGACTATCAAGTTAGGTGACTGACCAATGAAACTGATTTTCTAATGCTACTCTATTCATGTTAGAAAGTTTAGAAAAGTAATACGGAGCACTACATAGCAAAATAATAATTTCTAATACAGAGACTCAAAACTGCATGTATTTCAAAACATAGTTCCCTTTGATTGTCTCAATGATAATTTTCTCTAGGGCAGAATTTATTAACACTCTCTTTAGAAGGACGTGGACATAGAGAGGTTAAGGACTGAAGCCAGGATACTTTCATTCAGATTGCATTTGCTGAACAATTAATAGGCATGAAAAATGAGATTCAAGATAAAAATAGTCTTTCAATTAAGCACGCCACAATAAATAAAAATGTTACTTGTAAAATACTGAGTGAAAGTCCTAAAGGAACAATTTTTCAAACCATTATAAAACCCAAAGAAGGATGTGAGAGCCTATGAAAGGGTTTTCTGGGAATAGCTTTAGAGTTAGATCTAAGGGGGGTATGCAAAAGCTTGCAGAAAAACAGAACAAGAACATTTTAGACAAAGAAACATTTTCTTTTTGCTTTGGCAGGAATGAAGTTCTGCAGGTGCCTTGTTCTCAATTGTTCAAGTTTCCTGGACTATGGAAAATAATTTATTTTGCTTCTAAGGGATCTGTTTCTGGCACTTCGTTATAGCAGCATAGATGGATTCAGAATAGGAGGCACCGTAGGTATCAGGAGAGTAGGACTTCTTACTTAAAGGTAGTCAGCCTGCCCTGGATAAAAACATAGAAGTGATAGGAATCTAGATCTGCTTTAGCTACTGTAACTTTTTGCTGTTTGAAGCTATGTCTGGGCCTAAAGATGTTTCTCCAGGAAGGGAATGATTTTGAGTTGAAAGTGGATTAAGCACAGACCCCTAGAGTTCAATTAGGGTTCCCTAGGGTGTATTTGCAAGATTCTTGGAAGTCTCAACATTGAATCAATCTGGATGCACCCCACTGGGCCCAAAGGATTGCACTCCAGAGTCATCTGTCAATCAATTTCCTTTTCCCAGTAGCTGGCTGCAGAAGAAAGTAATTGGATGCCCCGTAGGGGGTTACCTTCTGAAACATCAGTGTTGATAAACATCAATTTCTTTGATAGTAATAAGGATCAAAGATAATCAGACTACAAGCAAACCAGATGGGAGGAAGTCCTTGAGGAGTTCACAGAATTGCATGTCTCCTGTGTGCTGTATGAGAAGAACTGGTACTCACTTTTGCAATTGCAGCTCCCGTCCTAAGTGATTGCCCCTATTCCCCAACACCTGCTTAGCCATGGTACAGACGTATCTTCCACAATAATTGCATTTGTCTAAATCTGCTTTTGAAGAACTGGATTTAGAGACTTCATTCTCAAAAATCAATACTTCAGGCAGTTGTCTTTATATATAGGAAAAAGACATTTCTTCCTGTTGAGAAATGTTTCTCCCCAAATGTCCTAAGCTGCAGTGACTGTAGCACTGCACATTCTCTTAAGCAAATTCATTTCAACATATCCAAGCACTCTGTTTTCAACAATATACATAAGTTTTCAGTAAGATGGTGAAGGCTGACAATGGTCGGTCTCATTTCATCTTTATAAGTATTATAAAATGCAGTAACAGACTTGAGGTATGGCATTTGTGGTACAGGTTGATTTTTGTCACAGAAAAAAATATTTCTCTTGTATAAACTGTACTACTCTTTTAAAATATAAATGGTGTGTTTGCTGGTGTTGGAAGAATACTGTGTGTGTGTGTGTGTGTGTGTGTGTGTGTGTGTGTGTGTGTGTGTGTGTGTGTGTGTGTGCAGGGCAGGGCAGGTCCACACTTGACACAGTGCATCTATGGATATGACGGGCAGCTTTTAGAAGCTTGTTTTAACCTTACACTTGTTGGGAGGGGAGCTCAAATATTTTTGCCATGCTGAGTTTTCCAGACTAGTTAGCCCCTGACTTTTCTGACCATACTTCTGCCTCCACCTTCTATTTCACTGTAGGATTACCGATGCATGTTGCTTCCATCTTTATTTTTTTTCATAGCTGGATTCCAGAGACCAAACTCAGATCCTGGGGCTTTCAGGAGAAAGCTCCTTCTCCACTGAGCCATATCACCTGTTCATCATTATTATCTCTAATATTACATGAATAATGCCAACTTTTAATATTGATTTTTTGCTTGCACGTGCTGAAGAATTACTTAAGGATGTCTCTAAGACTGCATTCAATCTACATTCTGAAACTGCATTCAAACTACAACCTATATTCAATTCCTACCATTACACAGAAAGAGTATCCTTTTTTAAAACATTAATTTTGCTATTACATAAAATGAACATATAATTAGAATATTGATATGCTTGAACCAGTTTACTTTCACAGTGCATATTTCCTTCCTAAAGCCATTTTTACTGTGTTAACTTAGAAATAAAACATTCATTTGGTCTGAGGGGAAAATGTTTTTATTTAGCAATGAAAGGACATATTTTACTATGTACTTCAATTTTCTTCCCAGTGAATATGAAATCAAGTTCATTTTAATCAAAATTATTTAACATCAAAGACCTTTTCTAGGGGTTTAATTTCATAGAGTATATTAAGTCATCAGTGGAAACTGCATCCAGTTGCTGGTAAGAGCACCTTGGGATTTTTCAAGTGTCTTAGAATTTTGTTTTAATCTCAAAAACAATCCAAGAATAGGTAGTCAGACTCTTGGACACACTGTCTTGGTGGAGTTAACCTCAATTTCATCCTATCATGAAGTTTCCCAAATACAGGTGTATCTGCTTTTTTTTTTCAATTTAGATTAAGGAGTGATGCATATATCACAAAAATATATTTCTTCTATGAACCATTTCAGAATCCTACCCAAGTACATTTCTTGTACCTCATTGTTTAAAATTGGCTCACAAAACTGTTGATAGTCATACGAATAACTCTCGAATGCATTATTTTGTGGTTTTAAGAAACACTAAAATTAAAAGAAATACCAAAATAATAGGCCAAAGTAAAACCTTAGAATGGAAACAAAATCAGGTACCTATGTCTTATGAGTTGTACTATAGTAATAAAATAATTAAAGCTTTATTTAGGGTAGGACAAACCTAAATTTTAAATCATGCAGTTTTGACAAGATATTTAACTTGTGTTCTTGGTTCCTTCTTCTGAGATATATGGTAATTATTTGGCTAACACATAAGGTTGCTCCAAAGCATTGCGTAATATCAAATGTGCAAAATAGCATCTCATTGCCTGGCATAGAAGGAGGCTTAAATACAGTTATTATATTGCAATATGATGAAATTTGAAACTTTAACTCAGCTTTGTAAACATACAGAGAGGACATTCTCCTTTCAAAAAAAATCAATCTCAGCTTTAGTAATATCACAGCAATATTCTCATAGTGTCTTCGCTATATATGGCTTTATGATACAACCAAGCTTTGACCCTGGAATCAAGGATAAGTACTGAATGATGTTGACACACGCCTTTACTGTGGACAGTCAAGCAGTATCAGAATGGCCAACAGAGAAAAATTCTGCAGCTAATCCTACCAGAGCCCCTCACATCACATAAATATCACTAGACTTGTGAATATCCAAATATAGACCATCATTCACATGTTTTAATTGTTTAACATGTAAAGAAGATACCAAAGAATTTGATATTTAAATATCATATCATAACTATTTTGACTGTTTAGAATATGTATTTTGAATTTCTGCTTACTGATAATCAGACATTCTGAGATGAATATTAGAGATCATCATCTGTCGTTGACCCTGAAAAACTGACGGAAAACTGACTTTAAATTCGCTACATTGGTAAGAAAGAAATAATATGGATGTCTCCTAGTGTCAGTGTGACTTTAGAAAAGTAATTGGAGAGACAAGAATCACTTACAAATATAACATCAGCATACTGTCGTAGTAGAGATAAGAAGTCAACTGAGAGCAGAGAGTTAAGAGTTTCCCTAGAACTGCTTTAGAGTGTGTGTGTGTGTGTGTGTGTGTGTGTGTGTGTGTGTGCCATGTGATGTGTGTTTTGTGTGTGTGGTGTGTGGGTAGGTGGGTGCATGTGCACGTCTTCAAGCATGCCCACATGCTTGCATGTATGGTGAGGGGGCCTGAAAAATGCATAATCACTCCATGTTACTTATTACAAAATTAAGAAAATGGGAAACTTTTACTCATGATACACATTTAAAATTTTGATTTTCCTATCATGTTGATAGGATTTATTTCTTCCGATTTGAGTAGTTTATTTTATTTTATTTTATTTTTGCAGAAAGCACATTCCAAAAGTTGGAGAGCTTTAGCTTTTATAAGTCAGAATTATACAGAGCTTTGCTAAGATTTTCTGTCTCTTTTCTTTCTTTATGTATGTATTTATTTATAGGCTTTAAACACCAGGTATAGTGTCCTGGGCTTGTTATCCCAGCATTTGGCAGCCTGAGGCAGGAGAATTGCTTTGACTCTGAAGACAACCTGCGTTGCTACTGTAGTAGTTTTATTTTTGTTGCTCTGATAAAACACTGTCATCCTAAGCAGCTTAGTGTTCAAGCATGCTTATGGGACATATTTCCAGGTCACAGTTCATCGGTGAGGAGAGAGTTATGGCAGAAACTTGCTTCGGGAGAGACCCAAAACAACTGGGAAGGAAGGCTGTTTGCTGACTTGCCCAGGCTTTTTTTCTTATAGAGTCCACAGCCACTCCCCTGTGGAAAAAATGATGCCACCCACAGTGGACTGGGCCTTTCTGGATCAAGTAAGATAGTGAAGACTATTCCCAACAGTTGTGACTACAGGAAAATCTAATTTGAGTAACCCCTCAATTGAGACTTCCTTTTCATTTGATTCTAGACCATGTCAATCAAATTCATGGCGAAAGCTAAGAAGGACAGCTACTCAGTGAATGTCAGGGCATCCTGACTACAGTACTAAAAATCTTGCATTAAATATGAAAAAGGGGGATGGAGTTAGAAAACATTATTGGAGATTACACTCATCCCTGAAGAAAAGGGGTGAAAATAATAATTTATTTGAGAAAGAATATGCGTAGAGAATTTCTGTTGAATGTGATAAGTTCTAGATGCACAAACTTTGCAGTAGAAATTCTGCAATTTCTGATGGTTGTGACTTAAGCATTTTTATGCATGTCACAATTATTTATGCTGTAAACATCTTTTTTTCATTCCTTTTCTGATGAATTAATTCCAATTCTCATGCTGAGAGATTCCTGTGAGTCTGCTATGTCCTAGTGCTCCTGTGACCAGTACCTAATACGCTGCTGCTTCTTAATCATTTCTTCATGGATGTGTGACCCTTGCTCTGCTCTATGTTTGTTGTCGCTCTAAAACAATGACAGTAGGTGCATTCCTAAGACTCTTCCCTGTTTGTCTGTGCTATATTTAATCTCAACTCTCACATCAAAACTACTACCCTCTTCTTTTTTTTGTTTCAAAAATTTAAATTTTAACTTTCACACTCCTAAATGGAGGAGCGTACTTCTCCATCTGACAGAATTGTAACTCATTCTGTCTATTCACCAAGCTCTGCAATGAGCTCCACTCCTCAAACCCTAGAGGTAACTCGTCGGCACAGCAAGTCTTCTGGGTGCTTTCCACAGGTAAACTCAAATCCAGATGATTTTTGAATAGCAGGATTTCTTTTGAGGGGGATGGACATATCTTCTTTTCTTTTTCCTGAAAATGAGTTTCTCTATACAATACCTTCTGATTATGGTTTACACACATCCTTTCCATCTTCCCACCCATCCAAATCACAAACCCTTTGTTTCTCATTAAAACACAACAGATGGCTAGAAAGAAAACTACTTGCACAAACTAAAATATACAAACCAGAATAGGACAAAACATGTAAACAAACAACAACAAATAGAAAGAATAAAGCCCAAGAAACAGTTACACACACACACACTCAGAAGCACCTCTCGCGTATAGAAATCCCCTAAAAGCACAAAATAGGAAACCATAATATATAAATAAAAGATCTGAAAGCTAAAAAAAAGTAATGCCCAGGCAAAGAATTTAAGGTTAAAGAAAACAAAACAAAATTCTGAAAAAAAAATACTATTGAGTTTGTTTTGTATTTGCACTCTACTGCTAGACATGGGGCCTCCCTTTAAGTATACTTTGTGTGGCCAATGAGACTCTATTGGATAAACTTAGTTTTTCTTCAACAAGTGGTTGTCAATTGGAGATAGGTTCTGGGTTGGGGCGGGGTCTTGTGTCTGCTTCCTTTCTCAAGGCTGAGATGTCATCTGATTTAGACATGTGCATGTTTGCTCAGGAAGCACTTGCTCATGCATTTAAACTTATGGATCAATTTATATCTGTTCATCATTTCCTTAAATGATATATGTGCTGACATTATTTACTAAATAAAATTAATTGATCTTCTGAATACCTTGTATAGTCCTAACAATTGAAACTCAGGTGAAAGGAAATTTTACTTTAGTATGTTAGCACAGACACAAGAAAAGTCAATCATTGTAGGTACATCCAACATAGCGGATATAGGGTCCTTCAGCAAATAGCATACTTCTTGTAGATAAAATGATATTTTCATAGATAATGGCATATTTCTGGGTATTTTACAAATCCAAAGATGTTTAAGTATTTGTCACAATCCAGAAAAACTCATTAAGTAAACACTGAAAATTTTTCTATTACTTTGCTTCTTTAAAATTAAGCTACATGGAATTGTTTCAAGTAACTTATTACTCACCCCAGAGGACTTCATTAATAAGAGTTGTATCTACACCTGCTGCTGAGAAGCAATAGCAAGCTGATGGTGTGATTATATATATGAATTCCACAGAGACAATGCAAGGATGAAGATCGTAAAGTGTCAGAAAGAAAAGCCCTCGCCAGAACTGACCACGGTCATTAAAGCAGAGCACGACACATTCAACAACACTCTGATATGTGTCAACACAATACAGTTTTGTGAGAAAGTTTTCAAGAAATTATAAAGAATGTTCAAGGCTTTCAGTGAATCGATGAAAGCAGAAGCCAAGAAGAAAGCTAAAAATCACTTCCTTAGATGTGAGGAGGGGAAAGACCGAGATCTCACGAAGTCTTTGAAGGGTAGTACCAGTGTCACGGGTCAATGACACTTTGGCTTCAGTCATTTTCATGAAACTTCAAAATTAAAAAAATAAAATAATGTATACTACCCAGAAAACTAACGTCTGTTACAGAAGATGATTTCAGCAAAATCTTGTATGTATGGCAAGAATAAAGAGGATCTTTTCAAGACAATCATGATTTAAGTAGGGCACAAAAAAGATAAGATACAGGACAGCTTTATATGCCCACAGCTCTGTGTGGAATGTACCTTGGTAATAAATTCTTCTAAAGATTCACTCATACAATAAATTATATGAGCAAAGACCACACATTCTGTTTCTTTGAGAAAATATTTTGTATTCAAGACTTAATATGAATACGGGCTGAGGATATAGTTTAGATGAGCAACATTTGCCTAGCATGGGAAATATCTAGCTTCCAATCTTCAGTAGCATATAAAACATGAAAAAATTTGTTGAATGTGTGATTCTCTACCTGTAATTGCATTTGGACGAGAGTTTGAGAGTTTGAGTGCAGCCCAAGCTATGTGGTGACCTCAAAACCAACCTAGTATATTTAAAATTTAAAGAGATGTCCAAATAAACAAATAACCAAATAAAAGAAACACAGATGTGAATTCTAAATATGGTCTAAATGCAGAGCAATTGGATGACACAAAAAGTGCAATGAGTACAGATTAAGTGCTTAAACTGTAGCAGGGTCACTTACCTTGAACTTTCTTACTGAGAAGGAAAGTACTGGTGGCATGGAAAACAAGTATGGAAGAAATCCTTCTTAACTTACTGTCTGTTTTTGTTGTTGTTTTGTTTTTTTGTTTTTTTTTCAATACCTGCTGATTATGTTAGAGGGAGCATAACACATTGCATTGTTACTCAACATCTGATCTTCAGAGCAGTAGCCCAAACAACAAGAAGTTCGTTTGATATGCAGAGGTTCTGCCAGGTGCTCAGACCCATTCAACTAGAACCTATATTCAGGTTCTGAGTGTGGCACTGGACATTAGCTGGTTTCCATTGATCTTTTTACTTACTATATGGGGAATCTCAGAGAATATGCTGAATATTTCTTTGCCTTTTTTTCATCTGAAAATTGAAGAAATAAAAAGAAAATCAGAAACCCTACTATAAAATCCTAAAATCAAAATATTTCAAAATACTCAACTTGTGTGTGCTGATAGGAGGTGACATTGGCAGAAAAATCTCACACTTGATCCTTTTATTGTTGTTCAGGGAGGTCCCTGTGGCCTCCAGAACAATATAAGTTATTGCTACTGGTCTTGTTTGTACAACAGGACTAGAGGGTATAAAACTTTATTGCTGATGACATCGCATACTTCAGTCACAGGACATAGAGAAATCAACTGGACACAAGCTGGAAGCTTCTTTCCTGTTGGCCAGTTTCCGTAGCTCTGGAAGGAGCCCTACAGAATGCTGGGAGAGGAAAAACTAATGGCAGCCTTGCTTAGCTGTGAACTCTGCATGCTACACTATTGACCTGTCTGACAGTATGTATCCACAGATATAATATTTATATGACTGATAAGGGGCAACTAACCCTTTATTGATTGAATTTGATGACCCTTCCACGAGACAGTTTTCATGTTCAATACTAAAAACTTTGCAAGAAGTCCACAGCAAAGTAAGTGGTAGCCCTTAGTGGGAAAGCTATCACTGTTGGTGCATGAAATGAGCATCCTGTGCCTAGCAAACTATTTATGTTCATGTCCATAAATTAGTGATGCTCTCAGTTTTGGTAAGAGAGGCCTCTTTCTGCAGTAAGCTACAGTTACTGCGTAGTCTCTAGCAAGGATACTTTTAATATTGACTTACCAAAATTAAAACCACTGAGTGGAGAACCTTGCATGAAGAATTTTCATGATTGCCTTGCTGGATGTGGAAAGGCTTAACCAGTTATGAGCAGAAACGTGTTAGCAAGTTAGCACCCCAGATCGAAATGAATTGTCAGAAGAACAATTATCTATTTCTTTACTTGCTTGTACTACTCTTTATCCACCAAGGTGATTTGAGGGCATGGCTACTGCTTCTGATTTCTCCTCTGATACCACTAAAGGAGCTCTCATCATGTTGTAGGGACTAGCAGGACTCTAGGAACCTGCCATGCTTCTTGGGTCAGATTGAGAGTGCTGAGAACCCTGGACTTGAGGACTGAGTAACTGCTGACTATCCCATCTCAGTGAACTAAGTGTCAGTGCACTCAGCTTCAAGGGTCAAGCAACTGCAGAATTCTCAGGTGTGTATATATATATATATATACACACACACACACACACACATATGCAATCATATAAGTGTGCGCATTCTGTTCCTCTAGAGAACTCTGATTAAACAGACTCATAATTGGCCAAAGTGCTGAGAGTATGTGAATGTTGAGTGCTCATCTTTAACTTTGACATCTAGATTCCATCAATATTTAGAGAACACCACAGAAGAAAGAATAGAAAGAATGTCAACACCAGAGGAAGGGCTGGAGGGCTGCAGAAGCTTGTTTTCCAAACACAATATGGCACTGAATTCACAATAGCTGCTCAAGACCCGCAAAAGACTAAGCCTGCCACCATTCTGTCATACACAGGGTCCTCACCCAATAGTGTAGCCACTGGTTAGATGCTCGCACTCTTTAAACCCTAACGTCTACATAAGCAACCTAAACTAAGTTCATTGGGCTACATAAGCATATGTAAGAAGTGACTTTAAAACATTTATATTTTGTCTTATTTATTTATTTTGCTCTTTTTTTCAGGCAAGATCCCACAATGTATAACAGGCATGCTTCGAGCTCACTATGTGGCTCATGTTAGTCCATGAACTCATGGCAATACTGCTTCAGCATCCACAATGGAGGGATTACCACCGCAAGTCATTGCAGCCAGGATAAATATTCATTTATATTTATATAAATCAAATTTGAGAATATTCATTTACTAATTGATGGATACTCACTTAATTCTGAATATATGATCCAGTGCTATGGAATTTCCCTGTAAGTGTTCCAAAGCTTTTTGAGTTTGTGCAGGCAGCCCCCACAATTTCTGCTCACATGATCAATTCTGCACGAAGTACCAGTAATGAATGTCAATAAAAGTCTTCAATTTCACTTTAAAACATTCTAAGGTTTTGTTTTTTCTGGCATTAGCCCATGAAGTCTAACACATTTAGCTTTTGTCTAAGAAATAGATTGAAAAATAATATTTCTGGAATCATCATTTAAGATATAAATTCAGTGTTTAGACATAACTTTAAAAAGATATGTATGTATGTTTGTTATCAATTTATTTCAGTTTTACTCTTGTTAGTTTCAATATTCTGAAATTATAATATTGAATATTAATATTCCTGAGAAATAAAATAGCATGCTGAAATATTGATCCAGAATTTCAATTCCTTTGTTGCCAGTTATGTGATGTCTTTAATAGTACCACAGTGAACAATCTACTTCAAAACATAGACTACTTTGTTTTGATTTATGCTTTAATTGTGTTTATACTGTTATGGTAAAATACCAGGACAAAAGTAATAAAGGGTAGAGAAGGCTTTTTTTTTTTAGTGCATAATTCTAGATTGCAATCCAGCAGAGAAGCTAAAGTGTTGGAAATAGAAAGCAAACAGTTAACCAGATCCACCATCCAGGAGCTCAGAAAGACTAAATGTTTGTGTGTTTGCCCTCAGATCATACAAATCAGGATCCTCTGCCTGGGAAATGGGGCCAACCACAGTAGGAAAAGACATTGGACCTCTATTAATTTAATTAAGAAAATTAGAATGATAAAGTTAATGGTTGTATTTTTGCACTCATTTTATTTATTTATTTTTACTCTTGCAGCATCCAGGATATTCTGCCTACAGAATAGTGTCATCCACAATGGACAAGTCTTTTCAGCTTAATATAATCCAGATTCTACTTACAGAATTTTAAGTTCTTTAGGTGAACTTGATCTAGATTGTCCTTTATTGAGATTCTCTTTAGAGGTCATCATAAATTATATTACATTGGCAATTAAAACTAATCATAACAATTTGTAGGCATCTCCTGAATTTTATTTTTAACATAATTCACATTAAATGAAGAAACTCATTAATCCCTAGTCCACAAATTTTTTACATTGCTCAAAAGTTCTTTGAAACTATGGTTAAAACACATGTATTTTTTGGAAATTTATATTTTGGGAGACAACATAAGAAAATATAAAACAGAAAAAAAAACTAACCATAACAGTATATATAAATACGTTCACAGATCTTTCAATCTTATTTTACAATAAATCTCACCTATAATTTACCCTATAATGGACCACTGTTAAGAAGAAATATTTTAATTTTTCACAAATAACAAATCAAAGAATAAGAAGTCATTCTCACCTATTTTATCTTAAGTTCAACTTGTTCAGAAAAAAAATAAATGAAAAGCTAGAACTGTCTGAAAATGAAGACAACTTGTTGGGCAGTTGATAAAGCATACTAAGTTGCTTCACCATTGAAAAGAAAATGTTAAATTGATCTGAAGTCTATAACCAAAAAATTTGCATATTATTTGGATTCATGCTTTAAAAAAATCAATGAAATATAAAGAAAAAAAGAACAGAAAAGTGCATGACCAATTTGATCTATACAGTTAAAATGTGCTATTTGGAACAACTGCACATTATAAAAATAAAATGTTAAGTTCAAGAAGTCTTAAGTTAAAATTCAAAAGTTTAAATGTTTGTTGAATATGAATGGTTGTCTCATGAATGGGCAAAAGAGATAACTACTGAATGTGTCAAAACTATGGCTAGAAATGTTACTGTGCTTGTATAACATGTAGGGTGAGACCTGCCTTCAAAGAAACTACCAATGGATTTGTTTCTGGGGGAGAAGAAAGATGTTTGGGTGTCTGTAGTGTGGCATAGAGGGTCTTTAAAATTTTTTTCACTGAGTTCGGATATGAGATGTCAGAACTACTCAGATATTCGTACACATACACAGCTAGCATTGAGCATATTTAACCTGAGATAATCCTTTTAATTGTTTGCATATAGATACATATTTATGTGTCCAAACATAGTTTGTAGACTTAAAATATATGCCATCCAAATTAACTTATAATCTATTTTTGGCAGCACTTTATTATAGGACACATCTGTAGGCTAATTTGTTGAACCGGTTTTAGGGACAATCATGGAGTAAATTTATTAAAATGTGTTTTAATCTTCCTATAGTAATTAGAAATGGCCATTGATTTAGTAATTCTTTCCAAATTCCATACATGAATACAATGTATTTTGATCCTCTTCTTTCCTTCCATTATCTCCTGCCTGCTTCTACTCACACTAAATTTCCTCTTCTGATGAAGAAGTTCCCTCCTGCTTTCTGTCTGTGGTCCACTACCTTAATGGCCTCAAAGTGTGGGTGGGTGGAGTTCAGTAAATGGAGCCTATTGGTGGTTAAAGCACTAAGATATATGACTCCCTCTCTCACAGCATCATTAACTGCCTAAAGTTTCTTAGGGAGAGTTCTTCCCAGAGAAGTGAGTGGGTGCTCACCGGGGCAGCCTGCCTGCCTGTCCAGGAAGGGAGCACAGCCCTTCCCCCCTCAGCTTCTGCAGCAGGGTCTTCAGTGTTCCAAGGGACCCCTCCCCTCCCCCGACTGCTGCGGGCCCTTTGTCTCCTGGGTCCTGGGAAGACCAGCTAGCCCTGTTGCATTGCTGAGCAGTTCTTCCCAGAGAGGTGAGTGGGTGCTAGCCTGGGCAGCCTGCCTGCCTGTCCAGGAAGGGAGCACAGCCCTTCCCCCCTCAGCTTCTGCAGCAGGGTCTTCGCTGTTCCAAGGGACCCCTCCCCTCCCCCCACTTCTGCGGGCCCTTTGTCTCCTGGGTCCTGGGAAGACCAGCTAGCCCTGTTGCCCTGCTGAGGAGTTCTTCCCAGAGAGGGCTGAGGAGCTCTATCCAGAGAGTGCTGTGAAGTCCTACCCAGAGAGTGCTGAGGAGTTCTATCCAGAAAGTGCTGAGGAGTTTCATCCAGAGTGGGGGAGATGGGCAGGCGCCAATGCAAGATTTCCTCCAACAACCTGAAAGGCAACATGACATTGCCAGAATCCAGGGAGCTCGAAACTAGAAGAATTGAACACCCTACTCCAGAAGAAATAGAAGAAATCGACTCTAAGCGCTTCTTTATGAAATAATAGAGGAACTTAAACAGGAGGTGAAAATCTGCCGTAAAGAAATGGAAGATAAGTATAACAAAAAAATTGAGGAAATGAGTAAAGAAATGGAAGAGAAATATACCAAAAAGTTTGAAGAAATGAGTAAATCCGTAAATGAAATTCTGGGAAACTAAGAAAAAACAATCAAACAGGTAATAGAAACAGTTCAAGATTTGAAAACTGAAATGGCGTCAATGAAGAAATCACAAACCGAGGGCCGGCTGGCTATGGAAAATCTGGGTAAACGAACAGAGACTTCAGAAACAAGCTTAACCAATAGAATACAAGAGATAGAAGAAAGAATCTCAGACTCTGAGGACACCATAGAGAAATTAAACACTCTGTCCAAAGAAAACAGCAAATCCAACAAATTCTCATCACAAAACATTCAGGAACTGTGGGACACAATAAAAAAACCAAATCTAAGAATAATTGGAGTAGAAGAAGGAGAAGAATTGCATTTCAAAGTTCCAGAAAATATACTCAACAAAATTATAGAAGAAAACTTTTCCATCCTAAAGAACGATATTCCTATGAAGGTTCAAGAAGCATACAGAACACCGAATAGACTGGATCAGAAAAAAACATCCCCTCGTCATATAATAATCAAAACACAAAGCATTCAGACTAAAGAAAGGATATTGAGAGCTGCAAAGGAAAAAGGTCAAGTAACTTATAAAGGTAAACCTATCAGACTTACACCAGACTTCTCGGTGGAAACCATGAAAGCCAGAAGGTCCTGGATAGAGGTACTGCAGAAACTAAGAGACAATGGATGCAAACCCAGACTACTTTACCCAGCCAAGCTATTGTTCACTATCAACGGAGAAAACAAAATATTCCAGGATAAAAACAAATTTAAACAATACGTAGCTACTAATTCAGCCTTACAGAGAATACTAGAAGGAAAATCACAACCCAAGGAATCCAACATTCCCAACACTGCCTACATTAACTCAGACATCTAGCGACCCTTCACAAGCACAACTCAAAGAAGGAAAACACATACACGCTACTACCCAAAAAAATGACCGGAGTCATCGATCACTGGTCATTAATATCACTTAATATCAATGGTCTCAACTCACCTATAAAGAGGCACAGACTTAGAGATTGGATACGAAAACAGGATCCAACATTCTGCTGTCTACAAGAAACACACCTCAACCACAAAGACAGACACCTACTCAGAGTAAAGGGTTGGGAAAAGGTTTTCCAAGCAAATGGACCTAAGAAACAAGCGGGTGTGGCCATTCTAATATCTAACAAAATCGACTTCAAACTAAAATCAATCAGAAGAGATGGAGATGGACATTTCATACTCATAACAGGAACAATTCATCAGGAAGAAGTCTCAATCTTGAATATCTATGCCCCTAATATAAAGGCACCCACATATGTAAAATAAACTCTTCTAGAACTCAAGGCAGTCATCAAACCACACACACTAATAGTAGGAGACTTCAACACTCCTCTCTCACCAATGGACAGGTCAATCACACAGAAACCTAACAGAGAAATAAGAGATTTACTGGAGGTACTGAATCAAATGGACTTAACAGACATCTATAGAATACTCCACCCAAATAGGAGAGAGTATACCTTCTTCTCTGCAGCCCATGGAACCTTCTCGAAAATTGACCACATACTTGGTAACAAAGCAAACTTCCACAGATACAAAAAAATATTAGTGACCACCTGTGTCTTGTCAGATCACCATGGACTAAAATTAGAATTCAACAACAATGCTTCCCCCAGGAAACCAACAAACTCATGGAAGTTGAACAGTCAACTACTAAATCACCCCTGGGTCAAGGAAGAAATAAAGAAAGAAATTAAAGTCTTCCTTGAATATAATGAAAACAAAGACACAACGTATTCAAACTTATGGGACACAATGAAAGCAGTGCTAAGAGGAAAGTTCATAGCACTAAGTGCCCAATTAAAAAAAAACGGAGAAAGCACACATTGGAGACTTAACAACACACTTGAAAGCTCTAGAAAAAAAAGAAGCTGATTTACCCAGGAGGAGTAGAAGACTGGAAATATCAAACTGAGGGCTGAAATCAACAAAATAGAAACACAGAAAACAATTCAAAGAATCAATGAAGCAAAAAGCTGGTTCTTGGAGAAAATTAACAAGATTGACAAACCCCTATCCAAACTAATCAAACGGCAGAGAGAGAACTTGCAAATTAATAGGATCAGAAATGAAAAGGGGGACATAATCACAGACACGGAGGAAATTCAGAGAATCATTAGATCTTACTACGAAAGTTTATATGCCACAAAGTTGGAAAATGTAAAAGAAATGGACATTTTTTTTAGATAAGTACCATATACCAAAGTTGAACCAAGACCAGGTGAACAATCTAAATAGACCTGTTAGTCGTGAAGAACTAGAAGCTGTTATCAAAAATCTCCCTACCAAAAAAAGCCCAGGACCAGATGGTTTCAATGCAGAATTCTACCAGAACTTCCAGGAAGAGCTAATACCTATACTCCTTAATGTATTCCACAATATAGAAAAAGAAAAGTCACTGCCAAACTACTTTTATGAAGCTACAGTCACCCTAATACCAAAACCACACAAAGACACAACCAAGAAAGAGAATTACAGGCCAATCTCACTCATGAACATCGATGCGAAAATTCTCAATAAAATACTGGCAAACCGAATCCAAGAACACATTAGAAAAATCATCCATTATGATCAAGTAGGCTTCATCCCAGAGATGCAGGGATGGTTCAACATACGCAAATCTATCAATGTAATCCATCATATAAATAAACTGAAAGAAAAAAATCATATGATCATTTCATTGGATGCTGAAAAGCGTTTGACAAAATTCAACACCCATTTATGATAAAGGTGTTGGAGAGACTGGGGATACAAGGATCATACCTAAATATAATAAAAGCAATATACAGCAAGCCGACAGCTAACATCAAATTGAATGGAGAGAAACTCAAAGCCTTTCCACTAAAATCAGGAACACGACAAGGCTGTCCACTCTCTCCATACCTCTTCAATATAGTGCTTGAAGTTCTAGCAATAGCAATAAGACAACATAAGGGGATCAAGGGGATTCGAATTGGAAAGGATGAAGTTAAACTTTCGTTATTTGCTGACGATATGATAGTGTACATAAGCGACCCCAAAAACTCTACCAAAGAACTCCTACAGCTGATAAACACCTTTAGTAACGTGGCAGGATACAAGAACAACTCCAAAAAATCAGTGGCACTCCTATACACAAAGGATAAAGAAACGGAGAGGGAAATCAGAGAAACATCACCTTTCACGATAGCCACAAACACCATAAAATATCTTGGGGTTACTCTAACCAAGGATGTGAAAAACCTATTTGACAAGAACTTTAAGCCTTTGAAAAGAGAAATTGAGGAGGATACCAGAAAATGGAAAGACCTCCACTGCTCTTGGATTGGGAGAATCAACATAGTAAAAATGGCAATTCTACCAAAAGCAATCTACAGATTCAATGCAATCCCCATCAAAATCCCATCAAACTTCTTCACAGACCTTGAGAGAACATTAATCAAGTTTATATGGCAAAACAAAAAACCCAGGATAGCCAAAACAATCTTATACAATAAAAGAACTTCTGGAGGCATTAACATCCCTGACTTCAAACTCTATTATAGAGCTACAGTATTGAAAACAGCTTGGTATTGGCATAAGAACAGAGAAGTCGACCTATGGAATCGAATAGAAGACCCAGATATTAACCCACAAACGTATGAACACCTAATTTTCGACAAGGGAGCTAAAGATATACAATGGAAGAAGGAAAGCATCTTTAACAAATGGTGCTGGCATAACTGGATGTCAACCTGTAAAAAAATGAAAGTAGATCTATATCTATCACCATGCACAAAAATCAAGTCCAAATGGATTAAAGACATCAACATTAATCCGTCCACTTTGAACCTGATAGAAGAGAAAGTGGGAAGTAGTCTACAAGATTTAGGCACAGGAGACCACTTCCTAAGTAGGACCCCAGCAGCACAGACAATAAGAGAAACAATGAATAAATGGGATCTACTGAAACTGGGAAGCTTCTGTAAAGCAAAGGACACTGTCAGTAGGACAAAAAGGCTGCCTTCTAACTGGGAGAAGATCTTCACCAACCCCTCATCAGACAAAGGTCTGATCTCCAGAATATACAAAGAACTCAAGAAACTAGACACTAAAATTCTAATTAACCCAATTAAAAAATGGGGTACTGATCTGAACAGAGAATTCACAACAGATGAACTTCGAATGGCCAGAAGACACTTAAGGTCATGCTCAACCTCCTTAGCGATCAGGGAAATGCAAATCAAAACCACTTTGAGATACCATCTTACACCTGTCAGAATAGCTAAAGTTAAAAACACCAATGATAGCCTATGCTGGAGAGGATGTGGAATGAGGGGAACACTCATCCATTGTTGGTGGGAATGCAAACTTGTGCAGCCACTTTGGAAATCAGTGTGGCGGTTTCTCAGGAAACTGGGAGTCAACCTCCCTCAGGACCCAGCAATTCCTCTCTTGGGAATATACCCTAGAGATTCCCAAACATACTACAAAAGCGTTTGTTCAACTATGTTCATAGCAGCACTATTTGTAATAGCCAGAACCTGGAAACAGCCTAGGTGCCCCTCAATAGAAGAATGGTTAAAAAAGGTGTGGAACATATACACATTAGAGTTTTACTCAGTGGTAAAAAATAATGACATCTTGAATTTTGCATGCAAATGGATGGACATAGAAAACGCTTTACTGAGTGAGGTAAGCCAGACCCAAAAAGAGGAACACGGTATGTATTCACTCATAAGTGGATTCTAACCATAATTTAAGGTCTTTGAGCCTATTATTCGTGATCCTAGAGAAGCTAAATAAGAAGACGAAACTGATGAAGATTATTTAGCTATCCGCCAGGAGGTAGGAAATAGTCAAGAGTCCCAGGTAACCTTGGGTGCATGGGGGTGGGTGGGAGGGTTGTTGGAAGGGGAGAGGGTTAGAGAGAAGGGAGTAGGGGAGGAATGGAGAAAGCTCGGCTGACCGAGATGGGGGGAAGGGAGGAAGGATGAATGTGGGATCAGGGAAGAATATATTTCAACTAAGGGAGTCATTTTAGAGTTTACAGGAAACTTGATTATATATGGGATCCCAGGTCCAAGGAGAGATCCCCAGATTGTTCTCTGGACAGAGGAGGGGGTGCCTGAACCGGCCTTGGCCCGTGACCATACTGATGAATATTTTGCTTATCACCATAGATCCTTCATCTGGCGTTGGATGGCAATACAGATGGAGGCCCGCGTTGGAGCACCGAACTGAGCCCCCCAAGATCCAAATGAGGAGCAGAAGGAGGAAGAAAATGACGAAGGACTGCGAGGGATACTATCACCCACTGATACAAGGGGTCGGATCTAATGAGAGTTTACCAAGGCCAGATGGACCGTGACTGAACGAGCATGTGATCCAACCAGATTCTCTGAATGTGGCCGGATTTTCTGAATGTGGCTGGCCTGCAGTCTTTCTGAGAAGCCATTGACAATGACACTGGGACTGGTTTCCTCTGCATATACTGGATTTTTGGGATCCAGTCTGTTTGGATGCTCACCTTCCTGGACCTGGCGGGAGAGGGGAGGAACTTGGACTTCCCACAGGGCAGGAGACCCTGACTGCCCTTGAGGACAAAGAGGGAGGAGGAGAGGGAGGGGTGGAGTGGGAGGACGTTGGAAGGAGGTGCGTAAATGGAAACTTTTTATAATTTAATAAAATTACTTTCAAAAAAAGAAAAAAAAAGTTTCTTAGGGATATTCCCATGGGGCCTTGCCAGCATCTCCTCCAGTGGTGGTGAAATTCTGGTGAGGACAGAAAGTTCATCTTTAGGGCAGTAGAAAACTGAACTATGAAGGTAAAGAATTGGATATCATAAAAATTAGCATCTGTGAATAATCCTAACCCTGATACTTTATATTAACATGCTGACCTCCTGTCTCAAATTAAGGGATTTAATTACATAAAAGTTATCTAGAAACACACAATTAAAAACTTCAGAGCAAGTCAGGTGGTGGTGGTGGCACACACCTTTAATCCCAGCACTCAGACAGCAGAGGCTGGCAAATCTCAGTGACTTTAAGGCCAGCCTGGTCTATAGAGTGAGTTCCAGGACAGCCATGGCTACATAGTGAAACTCTGTCAAGAAAACAAACAAACAAACAAAAATTCCTTCAAAACCAAAGTGTTATGAATTAGACTTCATATTTAAAGTTTTCCTTTTTAGTCTTATTGAATAATAAAGCTTTGTCTTAATATGCTGAATTTATCCAGAAATAAGTATATAAAAATGACGTATTCATTAAGTATCAGCAGATACATTTTAACTTATTTCAAATCATGAAAATAATTTTAGAGAAATGTTGATTTCTTTTAGAAATATTCAAATATAATTGTGCTGACATAATTATTGATATAAGATTATAAATTATAAACTTTTGTGTAACCACTATGAAATTTCACTTCATTGTTTATTATTTACATAGAAATTCATTCACAAGTAGAAAATTGGATGCATGTTTGAAGTCATTAATATTGTTTGCTCTTTATGTCATTTAAGTCTGTCTTAGGGCTTCTATTTCTGTGAAGAGACACCATGACCATAATAACTTTTATAAAGAAAAACATTTCACTGAAGCTACTTTACAGTTTCAGAAGTTTAGTCCGTTATCAACATGGTAGGACATAGCAGTGTGCTGGAGAAGGAGCTGAGAATTCTACATCTTGATCCACAGGCAGCAGAAGCAATTGTATGCCACACAGAGTATGGCTTGAGTATAGAAGACCCCCAAAGCCCACCCCCACAGTGACATACTTCTTCCAAGAAGGCCATACCTATGCCAACAAAGTCACACCTTCCAATAGTGTCACTTGCTACAAGGACCATTTTCTTGCAAATCAACAAAAAGTGCACATCAAACAAACACAGAAATGATTGGATCTAGTGAGAAGCTCAAGTTGGATTTCCCGACATCAACTGCCATTTAAGCTTAATAAAACTGTTAAAATAATATTAAATATTGAGTAAAAGTGGTAAGCTGTACTCAGGAGACCAAGAGGTCAAAGAAGCGCAGGGCCAGGCTCTGCAGGGAAAGCATCTCAAGTAATGAGCAGAGCATGTTTGTAAGAGCTGGCAAAGTGTTCTTCCTGCTGCAACAGTAGAAGACCTGTGGTGGAGGGGGCAAAAACCAGCCTGAGGAATTAATAAAACAGCCTCAAAACTATATAAAGACATTGGTTCTTACCATGAGTAATGTGGAATGCCACATGATTCTTGGAATTAGTTATTAAGGCGTACATGTTCACTCAGGGGAAAAACACCTTGAAGAATCCTGCTGGAACAGAGAGCTTTGTGGTGATTTAAAGTGTGAATTCAGTTAGCCCCAGGTGGCAGTGCCCGAGGAGGAACCCACCTTCAGACTATCGATATGCTTTAAAAGCTAACGCCAAGAGAACTGAGTGATAAATTGGATGTGTTGAGTTCATCATTTATAAAACAACTTTAAAATTGCAAAGCTACTCATTTTAGGTCCTTGTTTGTTGACATCGATTTTTATAAGTAATAACTACCCTTTACAGCTTTCCTGCTAAAATGAAATGATTGTTATGATTCAATAACTGAAAAAAAAAGGATCAGTTTATGAGACAGCCACCTCCCAGATGAAAAATAGGAACATAAACATGGCAGGGTGACAGCAATAAGCACGAGAAGAGTGGAGTGGACAACAGAAATTGAAAATTTTGCGCACTAAGTTGAGCTTGAACTGAAACACTTATTAAGATGACTAATTTTCTATAATTATTTCTCAAGCAGATCTGGTTAATTTTCCTGTGTGCTTTATTTTAGTCTTCCATGAGGGTTTCTCCATATGCATTCTGGGAAGGAAACTAAGATATTTATTTCTTGATTTTCTTTACTTAATGAGTTTTCTGATTTTTATAGCTACATCTACTTTACCTGCCAGACAAATTCTGTTTTTAAAATCCCTTTCACGTAATTATCTTTTCACAAAGCAGCCCAGAGAGCAATGTATATTTATTAAACCACTTGAAAATACCACTTTGTTACCATTTGTTCTAATTTGATAGTTTTGGAAGTTTCTATCATGTTAGATTTATGAAGTATTTCCTAATAAATCCTAATTAGGCTGTAATATACCTAAATTCTCTTCCTTATATGTTTAATTTTGGACATTAAGTACCGACATTTGTATTTTCAATCATCTCTTAAGGTGAACGATTGAGAAATATTAATAAATCAGAATAGCAGGGCAAAAATCTTATCTGCAGGTTTTCTTCCCAGCACACTGTGTTGATCCAGCTACTCTGGCGTGGAGAACACCCCAAGTCCACAACAGTGCCTTGTGTTTGCAATGCCTCATTCGGTGACTAGAGGACACTCATCTCCACTTATGTTCCTAGAAAACATCTGATCTCTTAACCATGTTCTTTTTTGCCTGTTTGCAGAATCTTCAAACTTACTGGGCTTTCTCTGCCATGCACCAACCTGTCTTTAAAGTAATTCAATGATGAAAAAGGAAGTGATAGAGAGTAAGAGAGCATTGTGTGGTAACAAGAGAGGAAATTGCACCCATAAAGAACCCAGTCACATAGTGACATTTTTTTTCTACCGTACCTCTGACTGCTTTAGCACTCTGCTGTCAGCTGCTTCTTGTGGTTGTTTCTCCCTGATATTTAATTCTGCAGGGATCTGTGAGTCAAAAGCAAACCTTTTCTCTTTACAATTTAGCCAGAGTTGAAACCATGCACATACAGGAAGTACTTAGATTCAATGAAAGTCCAGTGATATTCTTCAAGAAAATGTGGCTCATTTACAGTTCTCAACAGTCAGTACATGTGGCATAGAGTGGAACAAATGGGAAAGATAATTGCAGAAAACTGAAACTGAATGGAAGGGAATGAAATGATAGAGGCTGAGGAATATAACTCACTAAAAGCCAAGAGATAAATGAGCTGAAATGGAGGAATACATGTGTCTACTTTTCAGTACCTTGGTCATTAAGAAGCACTATGAAAGATACATAGTATGTGTGTCACCAAGAAAGAATTCGAGGAAATGCTGCAAGCAAAATGTTAATACTCGAGTTTTCTGGTGACTAATTTGATCAGCTTGAACAAAGTGTAATTTGAGTTTGTGATTTATAATGCCGGGATGTTTTGTTCTGTGTGCTATGGATGTGTATATTTATGCATATTTACATATTTGTGAACACACATGCATGTGAGATGAGACAGATAGATAGATAAATAGATAGATAGAGATAGAGAGATAGAGAGATAGATGATGGATGGATGGATGGATAGATAGATGATGGATGGATAGATAGATAGATAGATAGATAGATAGATAGATAGATAGATGATAGATGGATGATGGATGGATAGATAGAGAGAGAGAGAGATGATGGATGGATAGATGATGGATGGATGGATGGATGATGAATGGATGGATAGGTAGGTAGGTAGGTAGGTAGGTAGATAGATAGATAGATAGATAGATAGATAGATAGATAGATAGATAGATAGATAGATAGATGAAAGATGGATGATAGATAGATGATAGAATTTGTAACACAGACATTTCAAGGGACTATTTCGTTCAGCTAGGCATCAACTAAAGTCAATTTAATTGTTATTAACTGAATAGATAGATAGAGAACGAGAGAGAGAGAAGCATAAGCTATAAGTTGATGTCAGGTTCCTTTCCTCTGCTCGACACCTTATTTACAGAGGCAATATCTTTATTGGTCCTAGATTTTGTGAATTCAGCTAGCTAGCCTCCCTTGTCCTTATGAGGCACCATGCCTACCCAGATTTTATGTAGTTATCAGTGATCCTCAGGGCCTTGTGCTTGTGCAGCGAGCACATTATCCAGTGAGAAATCTCCCCAGCTCTGAACTTGTATTTTTGGAAATTATAGAAAATCACTCCTACCACACTTACATTATCAATCTCCTAAATCAATACATGTATTTTTTTTTCCTTTGCGTTTGATTGCAATTGGCTTCTACACATTCTAAAATCAACAAGTTGCTATGAAGATCTTGCTTTAGGAGATAAAAGTGCATTTTATTCTCTAGAAATTGGCTCACTCTGTTCTCATTTCACCTAAATGGTTGGCTAAGACAAAACATGTATCGACTGGATTGTATCTAACACTCTAATCTCCAGAAAATTATTTTGGGAAAATATATCCCAGCAGATGGGATGGTACTGCGCAGAACTGCAGTATAGAAAAACCAGTTTTCTGTCCATTACAGACTGTATCAAAAGTGTTTAAAAGTATTCAGTGCTTCTGTGATAGTATAGGGAACTCAAATTGCTTTGATTTAAATTGTCATCCTGAAGAAAAAGCCAGAAATTATAAGCTGTGGGGCCCATGAACATCCAGCTAATCACAGTCAGTACCTTTGAGGTCAGCATTCATAGCTGAGTCTGAATCAATATTAACATTCTTTCTCGGCACTTAGTAAATGAAAAATGTTTTCCATCAAAGAAGTTGCTTTTACCATTTATTAAAGAGTAGTCCGTTGTCTGTCCTTTCCTTGGCCTTAAAAAGGATAATGTAGAAATGGTTCTGCTTATAATTTCATGATTTAGAAGTGCTTTTTAAAAAAGATATCTAGATTTTATGGGAATTGTGTGATCTTGTGATAAGACTGTTTTCACTTACACCAGTCTGTGTCTTCCGTAGAAATCTAAGGTTGTAAAGTGCACTATCATACTGGTCTTTGTGATGATCGCATTGAGAGCAATAAATTCTGATGTGATAAATTCACTTGAGATGAAATGCTCCTATTGTTTTCCAAGCTAAGGACTGATGCAGTCTTCAGTTATTCTCCATATGACAACAGGGTCCAGGGGGCATCACGTCTAAGCTCAGAGGCACGGCCTCCTTCTGACTTTGCATTACTCACTGTCCCTACAGGAATTGCTATCACAAGTACTGAGGCATTACAATAATTGGTGCTACTTTGCAGTCTCTTTCCTAATTTACCAGTCAATTTTCCTCAGCTATTTTCTATTTTGTGAACAAAGCAAAGAATTCAGAGTAAAAGGAAAATATCTGATCTTTTTGAGTTTTCACCTCAGACCATTTGAAATAATTAATATTACTCAATACATTAAACCTCAAAGTGCAGCATAGAAGCAAACTCATATCTTATTCATCCCCCTATATTACAGTATCTCAGTTCCATCAGCTGTGGAAAAAATTCTTTAGTTTGAGCTTGCTGGAGAGTGTGAAATTATTTGCATATCATTTATGCTGCCAAGAATGTTCCCAACTGCCCTTCCATTCCTTCCACTGTAAGCAAGAGAACGGCTCCTGACAGGACACACTGGCCCAGTTATTGCTTTACATCCTTAGGAATTTGTAAAGGACATTCTCTTCAAGACCTCATTTCCTCTCAGTCATACTTTGTTTCTCAGATAAGGTTTAGAGAGGGGATGTAAAAGCATGAAGACCTTTGAGGGTTCTGATTTTGGGGCTGAGTGTTTTTGTTTTTGTTTTTTTCATAGTTTGGGTTCTTATAGCTTAACGTTTTTGCCTCGTTCTTTTCCTGTTTAATGTTCAGCTAGCCCTTTAAACTCTGCTTCTTTTTGTTCTGTTTCTTTCTTTGTTTGTTTTTTACACAATCTGTTGCTATGAAGCCTAGGCTGGCCCAGAATTCACAGTCTTTCTGCCTGAGACTTTGGCATGCTAGAATTAGGGCAAATACTAGCACACCTGGCAAACATCTTGCTTTTTTGATTGGTTTATTAAAGCAACATTTCTAAAATGCACAAAATAATTTTAGTTGAACATCAAGATATGTCCCTCCCCCACAGATATTGAGTTCTCAATGCTAAGACAAATCACTTGAGCAACACAACTGGGAAGTATCGTAGCTATGCTTTGCATCATATATTTTTTGAGATATTTGTGTAATGCAAGAGCAGAAACAAACTGAATACGTCTATTTAACAGAGTCTCTGAATGTGCTGTCGTTCTGTTATTGAGGACAAGAGCTGTCAGGAAGCAAACACTGAAAGGATGCCTGCTGCTCTCTGATCAGTGATGTAGGAAAAATCCTGGAAATAAGGGCCAGTATAAGACAATAGCACAGCTAGCAAGGAGTGGGAAGACAATTAACGTCTCCGATGCTAATTCAACGTCCCAAAGAAGAAAGGAAGGAAGACAATAGCACTCCAGCTGTGTTGTAAACATAATGGAGATGATAGACTAACGAAAAGCATAAAAATTAAAAGTAGAAATAGATTTTCAATTCACCTCATGCTCTATCTGACTGCAAACAGCATTGTATGGTAAATTGCTTTATATTTACCTTTTTTAATATGAGAAAAAGAAGCTTTATATTTCTATATAAATAATTCATCTTTACCCAAAAACAAGCTTAGATAAAGTACATATTTTAGGAAAAAAATTGTTTGAGACTTATGTGTGTTTGCAAGTTAAACCAGTAATTATGTATATCATTCTAATTAATATTAATTTTAAATCAGGTTAAATCACAGTCTTCAGCAACACGTTCGGAAGACAGTGTCTCAGGACAAATTCAGGCTACACTTTTGGCAGGTGATACCACACTAATGCTTTCTAACTTTTCTCCTGCCTTCCACCCCAGCATCCTCTTATAATCCACATTTATAAACTATTTCAGAAATTTAAACATTTTTGTCTTTTTTTAGATTTATAATTTTATTTTTATTAAGACTGTGTATGTGTGCATCTGTGTCGATGCATATGGGTGACCATGTAGCAACATGAGGGTACGGGATTCCTTGGAACTAGAGTTACAGGATGTTGGGAACTACTCTGCATGGATGTTGGAATCATGAGCGCTCTCAGGTCTTCCTGATAAAGAACAACAGTGAGTGCTAACACTTTGCTTTATTTTAAAGCAAGACACAACTATTTGCACATTCTGCTTTAAAAGTTCAAAGTATCTTTAGTAGTCTGAAGTTCCGTTTTAAAAGAAAAAAAAAGGTGTGGGAATCAATGATTTCTCCGCTAACGCTGTCAGGTTTAAATTCCGCCATGACATCAGTAAGAAAATAAAGCTTTGGAGGAGAATTAGAGTTGCCCCCTCTAGAAATCATAAGCTAGATTTCTCTGTGTCCTGTCAGAAAACAAGAGAATGGAGGAAGTTGAAGAAACATTTGAAAGGGGAGAGAAATGCATTTTCTAACACATTTTCTACTCACTGGAGGCAAGGAACGGCTTCTCAGCTTACACAAATTAAATTTACATAGCCCACATTGATGAACGCTCTTTCTGCACTTTCTCTCAAATTCATATTAATGTTTTCTGTAAGAACAAGTGGTGACATCTGAGACTCAAGCTGTTCTGCACATAAATCTCATGAGCACAGAACAGAAGAATCACTGAAGGAGAAATTCACATTCTTCTTGACAGTCATTACAGGATCACAGATGATCATTTTCTTAGTATTTCTGAGTCCCTTCAGAGGTAACAACCATTTCAAATATTATATGATTTAAATCAGAAGCCCATCAGTTCATTCTTGAAACCACAAGACAGTGCAAGGTTTTGAACTTACTCTGGCCAACTGCTTTTAAAAATGGCTGACCCAAAGATTCTGTGCATTATTTTTGGAACAGAAAATGACTAAAGTTGTGAACTACACAGTCGCCATTAGTAATGTCTCTTTTATGAGTGAAATGAAATTTTTTAAGGTTTATGTATTTCATGGTAGAGTGTGAGTAGTTAGGGCATTATTTAACCCTAGATTTCAAAATTTTATACTAATGTGCTATGTAGTCCTACCCAAATTCAGTCAGTCAATCTTAGCTCATTTTGTTTTATCAATTTACAGGATATCATTGCCAAAATATGGTTAGCTCCATAGTTCAAATGGTAAGTTTTAAATCATGTAAAAGAAGACAGGACATCTAAAGTCATTAACTGCAATAAAATGTCTGATAAGAGCTAATATTCGTTGTTTTGTGAAATTAAATATTTTCAAATACAATTATTTCATATCATTTGTCTTCACTGTAATATGAAAGAAATTTTAAGAGTTATATCATGAGTATATGATGTTCATTTTATTTCATCTTAGGAAAGTAGACAATAGCAGGCTTATAGCTGTTTTTAACAATATAACATTATTACTTGATTTTATTTTGGTGGCAATTAATACTCACCTCAGGCAACTACAACATTTCAGCACTAGCTTCATGAATCGTCACACACCGATAGTGTTTATTAAGACATCACTAAAATATCCATGTCATGTGTATCTTAGGAATTTATTTACAATATGTGTGTGCATGTATCTGACAAGCAGTCACTTGGGAAGGACCATTAATTAAACTGATGATAAATAATCCAATTCCTACTATCAAAAGCAAACAGGTGAAAGAAAGCATTTCTTCAATTACTATGTCTGTTCACAGTCTGCCCGGACTTCTAGGTTCATTTTTTTTTTAACTGTAGAACACAATTGCACTTAACTACTTCCTAGGCTTATATTCATATATGAAGTTGACAATTAATTAATGCCTTTTTGAGAAACTTGTAGTTAGAAACAATACTCACCTTATTCATTGATACTTATGCAATATAAAGCATCATTCTGTTATGAATACTGTTGTATGAATAGAATGACATCCGAGGTTATACAGTGTTCACTGGCACTGCTGATTTAAAGTAAAAGGTTAACAGCATATGGTTTGTATATGTGAATTTTTAAAAATTTGATGAGTTGCTTTAATTTTATTGCAAGTATTGATATGGGTTTCTTCCTCTTTAATTTGCAATAACTGCTTTTTATAAAGAGGGCACTAATCAGAGAATGCAAAAAAAGTAATTTTGGAGTCATATGTAAATATATTTTATAACAATCATTGCATATTTGTTACAGATTGTACTATAATATTTGTTAAATTTTTCATTATGAAATAATATAAGTCTTTCCTATATGATTAACTCTCTGTACAAGTAAGCTACCATCAGATAACTAATTTTCCACATTATATATACATACACTGTATTAAGTAATGGTTGCTGTAAATTTAAAAGTTGTTTCAGATATACTTATCATTTGTGGCAGAGGTGGGCGTTATTTATTGGAACATAGGCAACTTATTGGAGGTATTTTCACTGAAGAAAATGACACTTTCCCTGCAAGCAATTGCTGACTGTTAATAGACCCTCAGGAAGTAGTAGGGCCTTGTGTGTCCCTTCCGAATCTCCGATGGAATATTGAGGGGCCTAATATTGTGCAAGTGGTAAGTACAATTGTTAAAGTCATCATTTTTTTTAAGGTGCTGCCTACTCAAATCCCTCCCTGAAAATATTTCAAGGCAATAATAGTAACATTTGGTAACTGCAGTTCTTATTATTCTACTTAGTAAAATACTGGGCAATGATGAGTAAGGCAGTCCAACATCCCCATCTAAATACATGTTTTGCTTTTCAATTCCATTTACCTTTGCATTGCCTTATTTTTCATCCCAAAGGGAGATGGAAGGTAAGGTTAGATAGGCAGAGCTTTGGTGCAGCTTACAATAGGTTCTAGTGATGGACAATGAGGTGATATGTAGAAAACTCTCTGAAAGTCATTAAGCCCTTGTACTTACCTCACTGCTATAAAAAGACTCTGGAAAGTAAAAGATAAAAACGAGAATAGTGAACTGGAAGACCAAGCCTGCAGTACATTTCTAAGAGCCTTTCCCAGGGCCAGATATTAATCCATTAGAGGTGTCCAGTGCACAATAGAAACAGGCTTATCTTAGCATCTCACATTTACTCACTGGTTCCTTTGTGGCCCTGGAGAACGTCTAACTTAGCATCAACACTCCAATAAGCTTTAGATGGCAGGATTACAGGGTCATCGGTCACTGAAGCAACCCAAACAGAGATATTAGAGATATATGTTTCTGGAAGCCCCATGTGGCATTGATGCTACTTATGTTGAGATATTTTTTAGATTGAAATTCCTATTTTCAGACTGGAGCAGCATTTTCTTCAACTAACAGGTATGCTGCCAGTGTCATAGTTAAGGCTTTTAGTTTTGTAAACATGATTAAAATGAATAGCTATACTGGCCAGTTTTGATTAATGGATTATATAAATGTAATGCACACACACACACACAAGGAAGAAGAATCAAAAACAGAAATTTGAATTTGGATCTTTAAATGGTACAAGTGGAAGATCTGCTGGTAAGAGGAAAGCAGATGAAATGAGGGTCCTTGAGAAGTACAGAGACTTCCTATAAGGTCCAGGAGGGTTGTAGGGTGTTTGGTGTTCACTGTCATCAGGGAAACCACTGGGTCAGTGACTCCGGTGCCTTTGTCATGAAAATTCAAAGAGTGATTTTCCTTTTTAAACTGTAAGTTTCTTTTTTAATGAGTTTTATGAGTGAAAGAAGAAAGATTTACTGCAGAAAGAAATCACACAGAGCTCTTGAGAGTGGAACATTTGTAGAACACATTAAACTCCAAGACATAATGGGAAGTATTACCAAAGAGCTGCAGTAACTGAGGGGCTTTCTCAGATGTTAAATAGGGGTAAATTTTTTGCTATTGTTGGTTTTTTTCTAAGGAAGGAGATTAAGTCTTTCAAATGGGCTGGCATATGGGGAGATAGACTTGTCAACCCAGTTCATCCAAACATTGATCTCCATGAGGTGTCCATGTGTCTCTCCAAGTCAATGATAGAACTGGGTACCAACACACTTCTCTAAAGACCAATGACATATCTGGTTACACATAAATTCTCTGTATCTGTACTTATTAAGTCAGTGTGTTTAAAAAAAAAAGAAGAGGAAATAAGAAATAAAATAAAACACCAAGGATATGAGGCAGTGCCTCTGTCTAACAAACTTCTGACTGAGATCAGAACTGCTGACAGAACCAAGAACCCTTTGGTCACAACAGAGTTATTTGTTTTTAAGGTGTCTGTTCTAACTGCCTAGCAAATTTCCTTCTCCGGTTCTTGAGGGCACCAAGCAATTGTAAAGACACAATGAGTTTTGCTAATAAGATTTCTGGTGGTTTTAAGGGTGGCATTTGGGTTATTATTAATCATATAGAATAATCAAAGTATAAAATGGTTAATCCAATAGATTTTCCAAAATTAGCTCTGCTTAATATGAGGAAGCCTGTCATTTTAATCCTGTAACCTGAGAGCGTCTGTGTCATTTCATAGTACATAGAATGCAAGTTTGTAATAAAATTATTTAATTTGTAAACAAGAGACAATATTTGTCCTATATAAAATTCATTTTAAACTATATGTCCTATTGCACACTACCAGGATACTAGCATTCTTCCCATATAGTATTTTTTAAATTAATGCTGAAGAGCCAGTGAGATCATCTGTCATGTACAGAAAACATAAAAATAAATAGACACCTCAGCAATAGATTCAGAACTAACAAACTGCATTGGTTAAGAACTCAGGTGTCTCTGTAGGAATGAGCATAATGGTTTTCAACAAATTGATACCAAAATCATTTTATTCAAGTAAATTTCAGTGGAAATAATTGTGTATGTGAAAATATTTTAGGTGGCCTTAAGAGAATTTGGGTTTATTATACATTGGGGCAAAATATACTTGTTCCTATGTTAAGGTAATGACTTTTATCCCTTTTAAGCATTAAAAAAGGAGTTATATATTGTCCATGTGCTTGTTTGTTTTAACTCTGATTTATGGAAGGCTTATGACCCCACAGAATCTATAGATGGTTTTAAATAAAGAGCAGGAGTAACACAGAATTAGTGAGTCTGAGCAGTGTATATTAAATTTCTGTATAAGGTTCTGAAACCATACATAAAAGTATTTAGCGGTCAAAAGCTCATTGGCTTACATTTCAGGGACAATAACAAGGAAGTCACCTTTTCCACTGCAATTAATCAGTAGAAAAGCAACATATTGTCTATTTAGTTATATGTTTACTTTTAACAAAGTAGAAAAAAACAGAGGTGAGTTTGTTTTAATCATTATTATTATAATATTGTAGTAATAATGTGATAACTAAAGTTACGATATTTAGGGACTGGAAAAATATTAAGAGTACATGCTGTTTTTGCGCAGGACGATTCCCACCTACATGGTCTGGCTCACCAGTACCTTTAATACGAGATTCAGGAATGAGAAGCCTTGTTCTGACTCCACAGAAGCTGCACCCTTGTAGTGCTCAAACAGAAAACTAGGGACACATATACACATGAATAAAACCAAATACTTATTTTTTTCTTAACGAAAGCATGATTGCACCATTTCTCCACAGTTCCTTCCTTTAACTCTTTCTATGTCTCCAACTCCCTTTCAAATTCTTGTAATCATATTATTATTGTTGCTTACCCGCATATGTGGTAATAAATAAGTATTATCTGAAAAATTTATTAGTGACAACTACTATTTATATTTGTTTAGACCACATGGAATTTGATAATCATTGAGTCTGCTCTTCACTGCGGAAGAGTAATTTTGCTCTCTTCCAATTTATATTTGTAGCTCATCTATGTGTGGATCCCACACAGTTTACACCACATCCATCCACATTGTCATGTGAACTGTTGTTCTCAGTTCCTTTTTTGAGATTTTAGGCAGTGTCTGTTTAATGAATGCAATGTTTAAAAACAAAATACATAAATAACCTAGGAAATATTTTTTAATGTATATATACATGACTGCGTAGATAGCAGAATTTGCTGTGGTTATTTAGGAGAGGAGGCCTAAAAGATACCCCAGTGTTAATTTTAGGAAAAAGCCAAATGTTAATTAAATATACTCCTGGACTCAGTTCCTCATTTCTACATGGTAGCTCATACCTTTATAACTCTAGTGCCATAGAATCTGACACAAGTATGCATACATTTACATGAAAGCAAAATACTCACTTACATGAAATAAAATGAATATTTTTAAAGATATATAAAATATCAACATAAAATAATTTTAGTGTATTAAGTTAGAAGTACATATATTGACAATAATGATATAGATAAATAACTGTAAATATACATCCATCAAATTTTTATGTTAAAAATTAAATTTTACAGCAAATATTCCTTGGAATAAAACTAGGGTTGACAAGTTTTCAGTATGGATACTGTGTGGTACATATAACTCTATGTGTGTGTGTGTGTGTGTGTGTGTGTGTGTGTGTGTGTGTGTGTGTGTATGCAGTGTGTGAGTTTATATTCATTGCAAGAATTTGTAATTAAAAATTCTTATAGCATTAAGTTATTAAAATTTTAATTTAACATTAAAATTGTTTTCTGGGAAGTTAAATATCAGTTTAAATGTATTTTTTTATTTTGGGTGTAGGAGTGTTTTATCTACATGTGTGTCTGTGTTTCACATGCATACAATGCCTTCAGAGGCCTGAAGACAGCATCAAATTTACTGGGGCTTCTTTCAGTTACATGTGGATGCTGAGGCTCAAAACAGGGTCCTCTGAAAGAACACCCTCATTTATCTGCCCACCCATCTCTTAAGCCCCAATAATTTAACGTCTTAACACATATTCTTGACGCAGACTGTAACTTTTCATGAAAAAAAAGAAAACTTTAGAAGACAAGGCTCAGTTTTTAAGGCAATGGAAATAAATACATGTGTTCTGAAGGAAAGTGATTTTATTTATTTGGATACTCATACTGAGTACTGCACTTTGTAGGTTACCTTTAGAGGGGATTGAACCTGTAGAATTGTATTTATTAAATGACTCCAATGGAATTAGGTTAGAGTACATTGTGTGTTTTTACTGTATGTGGATATGAACTTCATAGTGTTAGTGGGAAGATCAGAGGGCACACCAGTGGAACTGATTCTCTGTTCCCATCTTTGCATAGGCTTCAGGATCAGACTTAAGTGCTTAGGCTTATATGACAGGTTTTATTTTTTGTGCTCCAGTATATCTCATAAGCCCTATATTATGAATTAAAAGAACCACGCCAACTACAGCTGAACACTGTCAAAGGTCACATTTTTTTTCGATAAGACATTAAAAAATACAACCAAATATTCAAGTGATATTCAAATTAATGGACTTTCCACATTACAATAAATCAAAAGGCATGTACTGGCTTTTTGGGAGCCTAATCTCTTTGGCTACACTAGACCCTACTCTGCCACCAAGGTCGCCCTTTTGTCTCCTGTGTCCTTGGAATACCAGCTGTCCCTATTTCAGTGCTGAGGAGTTCTATCCAGAGAGAGATCCACCCTTAGAGTCAGTAACAGCAAATACTGAACCAAGACACCAAGACTCTCCTGCCTCCATTTGAAGGAAGAGATGGGCAGGCGCCAATGCAAGAATTCCTCCAACAACCCGAAAGGCAACATAACATCACCAGAATCCAGGGATCATGAAACTAGAAGAACTGAACACCCTACTCCAGAAGAAATAGAAGAAATCGTCTCTAAGCAGAACTATATGAAAATAATAGAGGAACTTAAACAGGAGGGGAAAATCTGCCATAAAGATATGGAAGAGAAGTATAAAAAAAAGATTGAACAAATGAGTTGAGAAATGGAAGAGAAGTATAACAAAAAGTTGAGGAGAAATGAGTAAATCCATAAATGAAACCCGGGGAAACAAAGAAAAAACAATCAAACAGGTAATGGAAACAGTTCAAGAATTGAAAACTGAAATGGAGGCAATGAAGAAAACACAAAACGAGGACTGGCTGGCTATGAAAAATCTAGGTAAACGAACAGAGACTTCAGAAACAAGCATAACCAACAGAATATAAGAGATAGAAGAACAAATTTCAGATTCTGAAGACACCATAGAGAAAATAAATGCTCTGACCAAAGAAAATAGCAAATCCAACAAATTGCCATCACAAAACATTCACGAAATCTGGGACAAAATAAAAAAAACCAAATCTAAGAATAATAAGGTAGAAGAAGGAGAAGAATTGCAGATCAAAGGTCCAAAAATTATAGAAGAAAACTTTCTAAACCTAAAGAACGATATCCCTATGAAGGTTCAAGAAACATACAGAACACTGAATAGACTGGATCAAAAAAAATATTCCCTCGCCATATAATTATCAAAACACAAAACATTCAGAGTAAGGAAAGAATATTAAGAGCTGCAAAAAAAAAGGTCAAGTAACTTATAAAGGTAAACCTATCAGAGTTACACCAGACTTCTCTATCGAAACCATGAAAGCCAGAAGGTCCTGGATAGAGGTACTGAAGAAACTAAGGGACCACGGATGCAAGCCCAGACTACTATACCCAGCCAAGCTATCGTTCACTATCAACAGAGAAAACAAAATATTCCAGGATAAGGATAAATTTAAACAATACGTAGCCACAAATCCAGCCTTACAGAAAATACTAGAAGGAAAATCACAATCCAAGGAATTCAACATTACCAACACTGCCTACAATACCTCAGACATAGTGACCCTTCACAAGCACAACTCAAAGAAGGGAATCACACACACTCTACTACCCCCCCCCCAAAAAAAGGAAAATAACTGGAGTCAACAACCACTGGTCATTAATATCACTTAATATCAATGGACTCAATTCACCTATAAAAAGGCACAGACTTAGAAATTGGATATGAAAACAGGATCCAACGTTCTAGGTATAAAGGGTTGGGAAAAGGTTTTCCAAGCAAATGGACCTAAGAAACAAGTGGGTGTGATCATTCTAATATCTAACAAAATTGACTTCAAACTAAAATCAATCAGAAAAGATGGAGATGGACATTTCATACTCATAACAGGAACAATTCATCAGGAGGAAGTCTCAATCTTGAATATCTGTGCCCCTAATATAAAGGCACCCACTTATGTAAAAGAAAAACTTTTAGAACTCAAGACAGTCATCGAACCACAATCATCTCCTAATAGTAGGAGACTTCAACACACCTCTCTCACCAATGGACAGGTCAATCAGACAGAAACCTAATAGAGAAATAAGAGAATTATTTGAGGTATTGAATCAAATGGACTTAACTGACATCTATAGTACATTGCAACTAAATGGGAAAGAATATACCTTCTTCTCTGCAGCTCATTGAACCTTCTCGAAAATTGACCACATACTCAGTAACAAAGCAAATTTTCACAGATACAAAAAATATTAGTAACCACCTGTGTCTTGTCGGATCACCATGGATGAAAGTTAGAATTCAACAACAATGCTACCTCCAGGAAGCCAACAAACTCATAGAAGCTGAACAGTCATCTACTGAATCACCCCTAGGTCAAGGAAGAAATAAAGAAAGAAATTAAAGTCTTCCTTGAATTTAATGAAAATAAAGACACAACATACTCAAACCTATGGGACACTATGAAAGCAGTGCTAAGAGGAAAGTTCATAGCACTAAGTGCCCAATTAAAGAAAACGGAGAAAGCACATATTGGAAACTTAACAGCACACCTGAAAGCTCTAGAAAAAAAGAAGCTGATTCATCCAGGAAGAGTAGAAGACTGGAAATAATCAGACTGAGGACTGAAATCAACAAAATAGAAACACAGAAAACAATCCAAAGAATCAATAAAACAAAAAGCTGGTTCTTGGAGAAAATCAGCAAGATTGACAAACCCCTATCCAAACTAGTCAAATGGCAGAGAGAGAACACGCAAATTAATAAGATCAGAAATGAAAAGGGGGACATAACCTCAGACACAGAGGAAATTCAGAGAATAATTAGATATAACTACAAAAGTCTGTATGCCACACAAATTGGAAAATGTAAAAGAAATGGACATTTTTTTAGATAAGTACCATATACCAAAGTTGAACCAAGAACAGGTGAATAATCTAAATAGACCTGTTAGTCAGGAAGAATTAAAAGCTGTTATCAAAAATCTCTCCACCAAAAAAAGCCCAGGGCCAAATGGTTTCAATGCAGAATTCTACCAGAACTTCCAGGAAGAGCTAATACCTATACTCCTTGATGTATTTCACAGTATAGAAACAGAAGAATCATTGCCAAACACTTTTTATGAAGCTACAGTTACCTTGATACCAAAACCACATAAAGACACAACCAAGAAAGAGAATTACAGGCCAATCTCACTCAAGAACATCGACACAAAAATTCTCAATAAAATGGCAAACTGAATCCAAGAACACATTAGAAAAATTATCCATTATGATCAAGTATGCATCATGCCAGAGATGCAGGGCTGATTCACCATATGCAAATCTATCAATGTAATCATATAAATAAAATGAAAAAAAAACCATATGATCATTTCATTAGATACTGAAAAAGCATTTGTAAAAATTCAACACCCCTTTATGATAAAGGTGTTGGTGTGATTGGGTATACAAGGATCATGAATAAATATAATGAAAGCTATTTACAGTAAGCCGACAGCTAACATCAAATTGAATGGAGAGGAACTCAAAGCCATTCTACTAAACTCAGGAACACGACAAGGCAGTCCTCTCTCTCAATACCTCTTCAATATAGTGCTTGAAGTTCTAGCAATAGCATTAAGACAATATAAGAGAATCAAGCGGATTTGAATTGGAAAGGAAGAAGTTAAACTCTCATTATTTGCAGAAGATATGATAGTGTACATAAGCGACCTCAAAAACTCTACCAAAGAACTCCTACAGCTGATAAACACCTTTAGTAATGTGGCAGGAGACAAGATCAACTCCAAAAAATTGGTTGCCCTCCTATACACAAAGGATAAAGAAGCAGAGATGGAAATCAGAGAAACATCACCTTTCACAATAGCCACAAATAGCATAAAATATCTTGGGGTAACTCTAACCAAGGAAGTGAAAGACCTATTTGACAAGAACTTTAAGTCTTTGAAGAAAGAAATAGAGGAGGATACCAGAAAAAGGAAAGATCTCCCTTGCTCTTGGATTGGGAGGATCAACATAGTAAAAATGGCAATTCTACCAAAAACAATCTATAGATTCAATGCAATCCCCATCAAAATCCCATCAAAATTCTTCACAGAACTTGAGAAAACAATAACCAACTTTATATGTCTATAAGATGTAGTCTACAAGATATAGGCACAGGAGATCACTTCCTAAGCAGAACCCCAGGAGCACATACAATAAGAGAATCAATGAATAAATGGGATCTACTGAAACTGAGAAGCTTCTGTAAAGCAAAGGACACTGTCAGTAAGACCAAAAGGCTACCTTCTGACTGGGAGAAGATCTTCACCAACCCCTCATCAGACAAAGGTCTGATCTCCAAAATATATAAAGAACTCAAGAAACTAGACACTAAAACTCTAACTAACCCAATTAAAAAATGGGGTACTGAACTGAACAGAGAATTCACAACAAATGAACTTCGAATGGCCAAAAGACACTTAAGGTCATGCTCAACCTCCTTAGCGAATAGGGAATTGCAAATCAAAACAACTTTGAGATACCATCTTACACCTGTCAGAATAGCTAAACTTAACAACACCAATGATTGCCTATGCTAGAGAGGATGTGGAGTGAGGGGAACACTCATCCATTGTTGGTAGGAATGCAAACTTGTGCAGCCACTGTGGAAATCAGTGTGGCAGTTTCTCAGGAAAGTGGGAGTCAACCTCCCTCAGGACCCAGTAGTTCCACTCTTCTGAATATACCCAAGAGATGCCCTATCATACTACAAAAGTAGTTGTTCAACTATGTTCATAGCTGTACTATTTGTAATAGCCAGGACATGGAAACAACCTAGGTGCCCCTCAATAGAAGAATGGTTAGAAAAGGTGTGGAACATTTACACATTAGAGTTTTACTCAGTGGTAAAAAAACAATGACATCTTGAATTTTGCATGCAAATGGATGGAAATAGAAAATGCTTTACTGAGTGAGGTAACCCAGACCCAAAAAGAGGAATATGGTATGTACTCACTCATAAGTGGATTCTAGCCATAATTAAAGGTCTTTGAGCCTATAATTCGTGATCCTAGAGAAGCTAAATTAGAAAGTGAACCTGAAGAAAATCATATAGTTATCCTCCTGGATACTGGAAGTAGACAAGATTGCCAGGCAAACTTAGGGGCACAGGGGTGGGGGTGGGGCGTTGGGGGTGGATGTAAGGGGAGTTGGGTAAAGAGAAGGGAGAAGGGTAGGATTCGGGATAGTTTGGGGGAATGGGATAGGTGGGATGGAGGAAGGATGAATATGGGAGCAGGGAAGTAAATATCTCAACTAAGGGAGCCATTTAAGGGTTTGTAAGAGACTTGATTCTAGAGGGATTACCAGGTCCAAGGAGAGATCCCCAGATTGTTCCCTGTGCAGGAGAGAGAGGGTGCATGAACTGGCCTCGTCCCATAACCATACTGATCAATATTTTGCATATCACCATCGAACCTTCATCTGGCAATGGATGGAGATAAAGACAGAGACCCACTTTGGAGCACTGGACTGAGCCCCCAAGGACCAAATGAGGAGCAGAAGGAGGGAGAACGTGAGCGAGGAAGTCAGGAACATAAGGGATATGTACACCCACTGAGATGGTGGGACTGATCTAATGGGAGCTCACCAAGGCCAGCTGTACTGGGAGCGATGGAGCATGTGATCAAAATGGACACTCTGAACGTAGCTGGCAATGAAGGCTGACTGAGAATCCAAGGACAATGGCATTGGGATTTAATTCTACTGCATGTTCTGACTTTGTGGGAGCCTGGTTTGTTTGGATGTTCACCTTTAAAGACCTGTATGGATGGGGGAGCACCTTGGACTTCCCAAGGGGCAGGGAACCTTGACTGCTCTTAAGACTAGAGAGGGAGGAGGAGGTGGGGAGGGGGAGGTGGGAAGGGGGAGGGAAAATGGAGGCGGGGAATAGGTGGAAATTTTAATAAGTAAATAAAATTTTAAAAAAGGTGTGGTCAAAATTTTATTTCTAAACATCAATTTATAATTTAAGTTTTAAAAATTCCTTATGAATTTTAGCACACAAACATTTTAATAATAATCATACCAATGACCTCAAAAGTATCATCTTAATGTAGCATTTTAAAAGGAACGCTGGCCATCTTTGCTGATTAATTATTTTCTTTCAGACTCCAGGCAATGATGCCAATACTTGCAACCATGTGCTATGATCTTAATGTTGATATATCCTACTTCTTGGTCTATAGGAGATGATATTAATGTGAGGGGAGATTAGGAGGTGACTAGGTTTTGGGGTAGAGCTCCAGTGATTGGATTAATGCCTCAATAAGAGATAATCCAGAGACTGGAGAGGTCAGTCAGTAAAGTGCTGCCATAAAAGCAAAAGGATCTGAGTTCAATTCCCAGAACCCACAAAACGAATCTGGATGCACACTTATGATCCCAGCTCTGAAAACATAGAGACAGCTGAAACTCAGGAACTTGAACATCAGTCAACACAGCCTCAATGGGATGTTCCAAGCCCAATGAGGGACTCTGCTTCAAACACGTGTGTGTGGCTCCTGTGGTTTGCTATATGAGGTTGACAACTGACTTCCACAATGGCCCAGCCCCAAACGTGTAAGGCCCTATTGCCACCTGTTTCTTTTTAAAAGTCCTGCCACACGGGGACAGGGGTAGAAGATGCCACCAATGAGTTAGAAATTAGTACTTTTAAAAGCATTATCTGTCAATGCCTTGATTCTGGATTTCTTGATCTCTAGAACTATGTGAAATACATTTTGACTGTTTAATAAATGTCCCAACCTACGTATTTTTAATAGCATTCATAACACAGTCAGACATCATTGGAGAATGAGAGGAGAAAAAGAACCAACTGTTTGCAGTTTGAATACCTCACTGTGTTACTCGTTCAAATACAAAATTAAATAGTGCCACACTGGTTTATTTGTGATACTTTAGATAATATTATAATAAAAGTAGGGAAAGCAGAGATATTCCTTGTAAAGGGTTTGCCGTACAATGATAACAGCCTGAGGTTGTAGCTTCAGTGCACATGTGAAAAGCTGGGTGCGTAATCCTTGCACCAGTATGAAAGAGATGAGTGAATCCTTGGCCAAGCAGTATAGCTAAATCAATGAGTCCAGGAAATACTGAGAGACCCTACCTGAAATAATATAATGGAGATCAACTAAAGAAGGTATATTAATCTACTTCTAATGGTTAGTCAGGACAACATGTGCATATACACAGATTAGAAAACAGAATACATCTAACATAGAAGCAGTAGTTGTTTATTAAATATAAAAATGTACAGACTTAATTTGACTTCCCAGTGTTTGGGAACTATACTCTTGTAAAGATAATAGGGATTAATTATATAGGAACATCATGTTAAAACTACAAATTTAATTGATGTATTGACACGTTCCGCATGGCTTCATGGACAGACACAATAGTGGTGACAAGGGAATGCAGAGAACCTACCACATTTTCCAGAAAACATTTATGTAAAGACCTTTCACCTGCCAATGCCTTCTGTGCTCCTTTGAGATTTAAGTCTTTTAGAGCCCAAGAATATCACACTCAAGGACCCGTCTTTTTGAATGAAGGAAATTCATTTAAACAGGACAGCTTGAACACCTGTCTCAGAACTTCATGAAAAGGTGAAAAGCATGGTTTGGGAAAAAACTGCCAAACAAACACATACCACCACTTTGCACTTCTCCAAACCAAGCAATATTCATCTCCTCACTTCCTACTAACAATATCTCTTCTTATGCACTTACCTCCCTCCAGAAAATCCCAGTACTCCAATGTATCCTACATCTGTTTCAGCAGAGTTAAGCTCATTTCTATTCTATTGTAAGAATCATAGGGAAAATAATAATCTCTCTTATGTTTAACTGGTCTGATTCAATTTTGTTTGATCAGTGGTTAAACATTACCACAAAAACCAACCATCTCATTTTCCCTATTTCTCAGTCAATGAAAAATAGAAGCTCCTATCAGTTAAACAAAACTGACGATGTCCAAAAATGAAAGAATGAGAGAAAAAAAAATAACAGGCAGCATTCCTGGGTCACATCAAATGATCCATATTTGCTTTGCAATTAAATATAAATGCACAGCAGTCTCTCTCAGGCTGAGTGTTGTTGAGAAACCAAGTATTGAATCTCTTTCGTTTCCATTGTATATACACATATATTTCAATAACCAACACAAACAAAACCCTGCTGGCCAAATAGGAAGGATAACAATCTAGAGTTGTTTACTAGAGGTTTGGGAGATAATATTCAGAGCTCGATAGTTGACTTTTAAATGTTTAAACCCTTATTGAAGAAAGGCACACAGATGAGCCCACTGTTCATTATTCAGTATGATGCTACCTACCACCAAGAGAAATGTTCCATTGTTAATAACTTCAGCTTAAAACCTGAAAAATCAATCCTGTTTCCTTGCTTGAAAACATTACATATCAAATGAAATATTAGCTTCCATGGAGAAAACGAAAGGGCAAATTGAAATATGCAATAAAATCTGGTTTCAGAAGGTAATGCCAGAAAAAATTAGCAAATGAAAGTTGATGAATTTTTATGCAGAAATTCTATATTGACTTGCATTGGATTTTTTTCTTATTGCTAAATAAATTTATTCTATGCTACTTTTAAAATTTAGAATACATATAATATTCTACAGAAGAGTATAAAAAGTCATTAGTGCATCAGTTATGTACATGTTAAGCAATTTCAGCCTACCAGATGTGGCTTACACTCAGCACACTGTATGGTAAATGGTTGGAGGTGATCCAGGGCTCCAGAAACTTGCACATAGCATGGTCAATAGCAAAAACAGTGAGAAAAAAAATTGATACTGTGTCCTTGATTCCTTCACTGTATTCCAGATAAGCTTCCTGGGTGAAATGTACTCCATTTATTTATTATAAATGATCTAGAAACAGATGAGCCAGAAAATAAAAGTTGAAAATTTTTGTTCCTATTTGCTTTCTTTTTATATAATTTCTCTGTAAATTTCAAAATCATCACTTTAATTCATTCTTCACATTAAAGGTTGAATATAGTCAAACTCAGTGAAGCAGATTCATATAATAAATTCAAAATGTACAGAAATGAATCTGACTTAACGTTTTATAATTTTATGTATCTTCTTGGTAATTCTCTTTATGTAGTAAGTGGGTATAGTGGATGAAAATGGAAAAAATAGACAACATATTTTTTTATTTGCTTCCAATATTAAATATGTATTAAGTATCAAATCTTAACCCAATTCACAGTCCATATACTTAAGAACATATTTATTTTCACACTCATGTAATTTTATTCATCTTCTTTCACTAAGAGATAGAATGTCTGTCTAGAGTAACAATTTTAGAATCTATAACACAATACTTTTAAGAGTTCTGGTGTGCACATTGCCCTTGAACTTATAAAAGCTGATTACCTCCACAGGCATTTTCTTCATTCACTATAAAAACTAACTTGCCTGGCATTTTTTTTACTTAGTTTAACTCAAATATTCACTTATCCCATCACTTAACGCTTCTGTTTACCATGGGAGTACACGATCCCTATTATTGCATCTCTTATGAGGTACCTAAACACTTTTTCAAGCCTTTCTGCCAACTAAATGCTTTCTACATACTGGCGCTTTTAGCACTGTTTGTGAATCCTTTGTCTTCACTAAGTTCCTGCTTTATCCTCTTCATACAAATAAGCAACAGAAACCCAAAACATTCAACACTAGCATCCTTAATGTCATTTTGCTAGTACAATTTAACTTGCCTACATGCCTTGGAAAATAAAAAAGTAATTAATTTTCAATAAAAAGAGAGTAATATAAAGAACTTCACAGATTATTAAATATTTAAGTGACCAGCAGAATAGATTTCCAGGTTTAAGAAAAGGTTTATGTATTTTTTTTAAAAAATTAAAACAACAGCAATAAAAGACACTATTTTATAAAAAGGATTAAAGATTTCAAATTGGGGCTAGAAGCCTTGCCTATCTAAAATATATGCAAGTAAAGAAACTGAATAGACATTGAGGAAGTATGTCAGGTTAAAAAAGAGTGTATCTATAAATGTCACCACGATGTACCTCAGCAACAGAATAATAATTAATGATCAAGAAATGTGAAACAAAAATAATTAAAAAGTATATGACCCCTAAAAATAGTTTATTATAATTTCTGTTTTTATTATTATTTGTGTGGTACGGTTTAAGAATGAAAGCAATCTTTTTGGGAAACTACGTACTTTTTCTTTTGAGCCTGCATTTTAACCAGAAAAAAATAAATGAATCAGGAAAGACTTCACTCAACAAAATTGTAACAGTCATGGGAACTCAGATTAACTCTGCTGCTACAAAGTAGGAACATCATTAAGTGTTGACATGAAGTCCCTGAGAAGCACTATCAGATTTGAGAAAATAGGTTGTTTTTTACGATTAGGCCATGTACATTTGTTAATTCACATTTAATCTATGTTAGGTCCCAACTCTGTCACAGACACTGAAAGACAGGCATGCTATGTACTTCCTTGATTATACACCAAAGGGCTGGCTTACTATTTTAAAAGGATTCTTAAGCGACAGGAGGTGAAGTCTCCATTTAAATCTCAAAGGATCATTCAAAGAAAGAATCTAAGATTGAGAGTTCTCAGGGCCAATGTTGTAGACCTGGAAAATTAGGTTCTTTTTTTAAATGATTTTTATTGAGCTCTAAATTTTTCTCTGCTCCCCTTCCCACTTCAACCCTTGCTAAAGGTCCCCATGCTCCCATTTTACTCAGGAGATCAAAACAAGATCTCTTGAGTTAGGCACTTATTAGTTGAAACTTATCTAAAATTTAGTTAAACTGAAAGCATGCTAAGTGCTGTGGAGATTGGGAAACATGTCACTTAATGACATGAATCGATAAGCAAACTAGAATCCATTCATATGGTAGATTATTAATAATGGATATAAAATTATGTGTATAGAAAGCATGCAACCCTTGGAAGTAGAATGAAAATCAGAGAACTGTTTAGTAGCCCAGAAAATCAATAGCAGAAAAATTTAATGAACTAAGAGATAAATGAGAAGTACTTTAATGAATTTGATACAGAGCTAGTACTGCAAATGCATATTTAATAAAATACTGTGAACATTTAAAATCAGTGTTCTGGAGTTTAAAAGAAATAAAGAAAATTGCAATGTTTGATGACTGTCCAAGGCTATGTGACTAGCTAGACCAGGTACCTAGGGGAAACCCATATGTGGTTCATTTACTGCTCTGCTAAAGTAACATAAGCATAAAAATGTCTCCTATAGACATTCTGCTATACTCATAGATAATTGTCTTGCTCCATCATCGTCAGTAGAAGGGAAGGACTACAGAGACCCACAGTCTGACAGTGAACAGAATGAGAGAGAAACGTTACAACATCCAGGCCTACAAGGGATGCCTACATCAAATCCCTTCCTGGGGGCTCCAGGAATCCTCTTGAAGAGGAGATAGAAGGAGTGCAAGAACCGAAGAAAGGAGGACTCCAAAAAAAAGGTCTGCTCTCTTAGCAATAAGGCATTTCCACTTGTGTGCTCTCAGGGATCAAGGGACAGGAGGACACATCAGCAGCAGCCACCAAGATGAACACTGTCACTATGGCCGGCATGAGTGTGCACTGTCACCATGCTCATGTGCTATGTCCACTTAGAAAAAGTAGGAGCCTTCTCTCCCCCACTGTCTCTTCCTCTGTTTTCCCTCAGTGGTGGCCTCTCGACCCATCCAATAATCTCTCACTTGGGATCTGTTGCATGGTGTGACTTTGTGGAAACCCTTGCCTCTGACCTACCAAGGTAGCTTCTGCCAATTAAATCATTACATTACATTACATTTGAACACAGCAGGACTCATGCTCAGATGAACTCACAAGTAGTGAAGGAGCAGGAGTGGGGCCAGCAAGGTGCTGGAGCTGATGAAGAAAAATGCCTCCACATCTTTATCCCTCATAACAATTTATCTCCAATTGATAACCATTTACAAATGAAAGATTAGATTCCTTCAAATAAATCTTACCTGCGGGGAGTGGGAACTGTTCTTATGACTAGCCCCCATACACTGCTCTAGATGGCTAGTTAATAAGTAACTCAATAGCATTTTTGGTGACTCTTTGCCTCCTAACGACGTTGTACCAGGGCATTTTTTAAAAAGTCTTACATGTCCTTTGTGCATATATTTTGCCTTCTAGCTTTGTGGGTTTTATGGGATTATTATGAACACCATGTTTCTCTGCATCTGTAGTTATTTCTCACGTCTTCTATTTGGATCTTTTCCTTCTTTGTTTGTTTTGTCCTATTCCAATTTGGTTTTTTTCCTCTTGTTTTAGCTTACTTATTATTATTGTTTCAACACATATTTGTTTTTTAAGAAGAACAGAAAGAGTGTGGATACAGATGGGAGAGGAATAGAGAAGGAACTTGGATGACTTGGAGGAAGTAAAATCACAATCAAAATACAGCATATAAAAAAATCTATTTTGAACTGAAAAATATATGTGTTTATTAAGTCTTTCAGAATTTATAAAATCTATTTTGGTCAAAACTATCCCTTGCTTTCCCTATAGTTTCTCTCAGATCAACTCCCAGTTCCATACCTATCTCCAACTTACTGCCCCGAAATTATGAGGAGTTAGAAACAGTTGATGGTTGTTGGTAGAGGTTTTTTTTGTTTATTTGTTTTGGTTTGCTTTTTTGGTTTTTTGAAACAGGTTTTCTCTGTATCTTTGGAACTTGTCCTGAAACTAGCCCTTGTAGACCAGGCTGGCCTTGAACTCACAGAGATCCATTAATGGCCTTCCTTGGGAGACATGAAAATCTGACATAACTATTTAGTACATTTGAATTTATATGACCAAGGCATTTTCAGATTCTATGTCTCCTTGAAGTTTGTTTTTTTCAAATGTTCCTGTGAATGTTCATTTTGTTGATCTGATGGGATTTAAAAAATCTAGAAAATTAGAAAAACATGTCCCCAGATGAATCTGTGATGTTGTTTATGAAGGTAATTGGTCGAGGGAGGAAGATTCGCTTTATTTCTCACTTACTTCTCATCTTGCCTTTATTTTAGTAAGAAAAGTCATAATGTAACCCAGTCAGGGAATCTCTAAGGCTGTTACATGGCAATTGGCATTTTCCCACTGGAAAAGATACAAGCGAGCAGATATGAAGTGTTTGAATAAAAATGGCTCATAGTGAGTGATATTATTTGAAAGGTTTAGGACAGGTGTCCTTGTTGGAGTAGATGTGGCCTTGCTGTTGAAAGTCTGTTGCTATGGGAGATCTTTGAGGATTCAGAAGCTCAAAACAGCTCTATTGGCTCAGTCTCTCTTGCTTGTCCATCTGGTTTTGGAAATCTCAGCCCCTTTTCCGGCTCCATTTCTCCTGTGTGCTGTCATACTTCCTACCATGATGACAATAGACTAAAACCCTTAACTCTAAGTCAGCCCCAGTTAAATATTTTCCTTTATAAGAGTTGCTATGGTTATAGCATTTCTTCACAGTAATAAAACATCAAGTCACTAAGTGAATCAGGACGTGGGAAATGTGGTTGGGATACTTATTTGATTGAGGGTAGTTTTCAATATTGAGGCCTTCTTCTTGGGTAAACAATGTAATATGCTGACTAGATAGAGTACAAATATGCTCCTAGATTTCCCTGAGTACCATGCAGTAAAGGAACTATCAATACTATACAGAGTTTAGTATCAAATTGTGGAAAGGGGACTTCAGCAAGGAAATAGTGAAATCTAAGCAGATACATTAAGTTGGAAGCCCAATAAAAAATTAACTCCAGGAATAGTCTTAAACATTTTATCATTTTTAATGTAGTAGAAAATCTCTGGAGAGAAGACAGGACCATATTTGAGAGCTTTGGCAGAAGTTCATCACTGACAGCTAAGGAGTACAGTCATCTTACATTCTGAAATACCTTGTCTCAAAAGTGACCCAGCCATGAGTCTAAAATATCATGCAATGACTAACTAGCCCCAAGGGTTAATGTTTTATAATTAAAAGTTAGGTGAGTAAAATATTACAATTATTGCAAGATGAAAAGATTTGAAGTTCAGATAGGGAAACTTAACACTATGCGTTCAAGCCAGCATCTGTTGTCTCAGGAGAATCCTGCACATTCTGGATTACCAGAAATAAGGATAGAGCACAGCATGATAAGGGCAAAGCTCTCATTAGAAATTCATAAACATCTTTCCCATTTGAAGGAATGAGTCATCTTTACAACTGGAAGATCATGAAAGAGAAGAAAAGTTTCTCAGTGAAATACTATGTATATGTACATGATAACAATGACCTCATAACTTCCTAAATGGACCAACGAGAAGTTAGCTGGAGAAGTGCACAGATGGAAAGGGTATAATTACAATGCTTTAAGACATATTTTTGCTCGTCCCATACTTGATATTCATATGTAGAAAGTAGAATACTGCTGTATTTTGGTTCGTTGGAACACTGCAATCTGATAATAAGTGAAGTTCAAGTCAAACTTTATCTCACAGAGCATCCACTGAGTGTGGACATTCTCCTGTCAGGCACTTTCACAACCATGTAGTCACTAAGATAGATTATTATCATTGATATTTATCATAGATACATATAGTGATTGGAAATATATATATCTGTAACTCTCTCTCCCCACTACTGGCCCAATTCATAACATAGTCAAAGATTAGTGAGAGAAAAGTTTGGATGTCTGGTGCTTACCTAGACACTGAAAAGCTGACTGCTTTATTTGCCAATTTGTTCGTACAGAAACTGCAGAGATCTTGAAGGATTGCTGTAACTATGGATGATTTAAAGCAATATTTCTGCCTTCTTGCTGCATTGAGATCTTCCATAGAGTTGATGAATACCTCCTTAGACACATGGTATATGGCTACTATCAAAGTGAATTTTTCTATCCTATAATATTGGAACGGATGATCTGAAACACTTCATGTCTGCTTGATATGATGACTGTGTATGTCCAAATAATTGCTTCAAGCTATGTTAGCCTTTCTTCTTTCTCTCTTAATAGCCTATGACAGGGATTGGACATTACAACACCTCAAAGAAAATCAAACTGAACTGGTATATTAATGGCATAGCCCAGAGAAAATGTGACTAGCACATCAGAAATCATAAGAGAATAAAACACTGCATACAACTGTCTATGAATTTTACAAAGTACTGTTTGAATGTGTCTCTAAGTTTATGTGTTGAAAACTTAATCCCTAGTGAATTAGTGCTAAGAAATGAGGTCTCACAGAAAGTACTTAGTTCATGGGGCCTTGTGATTATGGATGAATAAATGCTGCTAATGTGGGCACATTAAGGAGATGTGTCTTTAATAACATGTAAGTTCAGTACATCTCTAATATAATCATTAAAATTATCTAATTTTTTAAAAGTTTATGTGTTTTAATTCAAAGAAAAACTTGGACAGCAATGTTGTTAATGTTAAGTCATATAAAAGACTATGAATTGTCACAAAGTATACACTAAAGCCACATATCCCTGATCCAACAGACATTGCCCTATTCTTATAAGGTAGGCTGCTTTTATTTGGTCATTAGCTGGTCTTTTGCAGTCTTATGGTTTCTGATATCTTCCCCAAGTCACTGGAGCAAATGATTCATCAGTTGTTACTATACAGTGGGTTGAAATACAGACACTCATTCCAAAAGGCATTTGGAGAGTAGTTCTGGGTAGAGATTCCTGATTTTGGACTCCTACGTTCTTGAATCTATAAAATTTATTTTGTTTTTGAGGCTTTTAACATATGCTCACTATGAAAATGCTTGATTCTTTATGGAAATAACTCTTAACTTTAAAGTTATTCTCAGATGTCATGTCCTGCAGAAAATCCTTCCTAATTTCTCTGTATACACAGGTCTGAGTTACAATTACACCTATCCCTTAATACTTCTTTTCATGATTAAATTCAAAACCGTGTTAAAATCTTCTGTTCTCTCAGGAACAGGACATGTGATTCAATTTCTTCTACTCCAAATCTAGCATAATGCCTGTCATAAAGCACAGGCATTATGTCCTTTATTGCTTCATTTATTGGACAACCATTTAGGATATTATTCAAGTAGGTGAATATCCTTTTCACTCTTTAAAATCCAGATCTAATGCCCATGAATAACCCAGAAAGTCAAGTAGCATTACACCCTCTCCCCAGCTTTCAAGAGAAATATTACTCTTTTATGCTGATAAAATTCAAAAGAATAATTTTCTTTTTGTGATTATGTACTGCTAGCACAGATTATACTTAATATTTCTGGAAAACAATGTCACAAATTACATCTAAAACATTTTGTTGCTTTTTATTGTTCAAGAGATTTAAACACGGATATTCTGAAACTAGGTCTTTTCCACTCTCTACTATCTTATCTGTCCCCTTAACTTCTCCTACCAAAAACCTCTTTTCCAATCAGTTTCCTTTAAATTGGATGGGTATTTTTGCTTTTATTTGTTTGCTTCTAATCCATTTAGTTTGGTTATGGCTATTTGTCAGAGCATGGGTGGGAGGTTGTTTACTAGAACATGGGAACTTTGTACTATACTTTTTTTATATATATCCAATGCCTCTGAAACACACGCGCCAGTAAATTCCTATTAGACTCCCAGTAAGAGATTCTCTCTGTTTTCTTATTTCTTTGCTGTCCATCTTTCCATCATGAGATAATGCAACAAAATCTATGTCTGTTTTAAGTCCTTGATTACAGACTTTCAAGATTTCAAAACTCCAAATGTGGAAGTTAATACATTTTCATTGATTATAAGTAACATATTTTGTGATATTCTCTTATAGAAATTCAGATTAACCAAAACACAATATTCAAAGACCTAGAACAGTAGAAAAAAAATACGAATCACATGATCTGAGACATCCTTAAATTCCTTCCATAGTAAAGAACAAATTCCTGCATAGGTAATATACTCTGGGGCCCTATGGGTAGAACACTGATTTGATTTTTTCTCCTACAAAACGATTCGAAAAACACAGAAAAAGAATAAAGGCTTTGAGGCTATTTATCTGTAAAGGATTATTTACATGATTCTGGGAGTTTTACAGTGTCCCTTAATGAAACATGCTTTCTTTGAGAATTTTTACTTCTCAACTCACAGTTTTAAAAACGAAAAAAAAAATCAATGTTCCAAGGTGGTCATGACAAGTGGAAACACTCATGCTGTGATGGAGTCAAAGAGAATGGCTCCATAGGCCTGTATGTCTGAATATTTGGTTTCCAGCTGGTGAAACTTTGTGAAAGGTTGGGAGGTGTGGCCTTCTTAGGGAAGATGTGTCTTTGGTGGGTGGGCTTAGAGATTGCAAAAGCCTATCACCAACCCAAGCCTCATGAGACCATTTTTCTTCTGTTTGTCCCTCCAAATTCTTCCCTCCTCTTCTCATTTTCTCTCTATTCTCTCTTTTTTCTCCTCTATCTTTTTTCTACAACTTTCATCTTTCCTTTTCTTTTCACCTTTCCATTTCCTTTCCTCTTTTTCTTACTTATTATTCCTTTTTCATGGTCTGTAGCCCCACTTTTCTGAGTACAATAGGGGATTGATACGTCTAATTCCACTGCTCAATCCATTTTGAACTAGTGCCTGGGCATTTTCAATGCCTTTATATGATGTACAATAATATATAAAATTCAAGAGTTATTTTTATATAACATAAAAGTATTTGAAAGAATCTCATTATTGGAAACTTTCTTTATTAAAGGTTCTATCTCTGGTTCCTGCTCTTGCGCTGAACTCACTCCTTCATTTTGAATTAGAAAATAAGTGTTGTGGGTAAACTGCCAGACTGTAGAGGGGCAGCTTATTGTACCAGAGTACTGCCTGTCGACTGTAGTGCCTTCTTTATATATAGATATCTGTGGCCTATTGATCAATTTCTTGTGTATCCTATTCTTCCAGAATCCTGATACAGATATAATATAGCGAACCAGAGTTAATCAATCTGACCTTTTCCTTAAGATCAAATTAGCTCAATAGAGATTCATTATCCAGATTGATTAATTAAGACAATGTTTTCTTTCTGTTGGATTAAGTTATATTGTAGACATGAACATGGTTCAGGGAAGATTTGTTACCGCACTTCTCTCATCTTTTGCCTAGAATTATCTGCCACTCATGCTGTACAGCATTAGAGACAATTTGACTTTTTCTCTATTTCCTTCTAAAAGTTCTGCCTACAGACAATAGTAAGATTTTATTCTGTCCTACCTTGGTGATACATTGGGATTCAATAATTTCAAATGAAGATATGAATGGAGACTGCATTTGAAATTATTGAATATAATAATATAATATATAATATATATAATCTCATATATATCATATATTTCTAAATCAGTTACACACACACACACATAAATATATATATATACAGTGCCAGGCAACTACAGAGACATTCATTAAATATTTATTTATGTTGTTATTGAAGAGAATACTTTAAAATGACTATCTTTAATCTTATTTCCTACAACTTCTTAACAATTTTGAGAGAAGCAAGTTTCATTCACTTTGGATTGCTTTATCTACCAGGGAGGACTACTGAGACATGGGTTGAAGCCAACTGAAGCTCTTTATTAGCCAGATAGCTACTGTACTGGGTATTTGGGACATCAAAGCAGTCCAAGTCATTCTCAGGGCAAACTTTCAAACATGAAAACCACATCTCGGTTGACACAGCTCATCTAGCAAGTACAGTTAGCCAGAAGTGGAACTACAGAAGTCGAAGAGCAAGACTGTACATTTAGGGATTTTCCAAGAACTATGGACTTTGAATAGTTTTTGCTCTCATTTTGGGAGGTGTTGCTGCCCATGTGTTGGGTTTCAAGGCATCAGGTGTGCTAAAGTCTGGGGTGCCTATTAAGTTGTGGAGGCCTATAAAGTGTTTGAGCCTTTTGGTTAGTGATGGACAGACTGGCCAAGTTGGGTGATCCGTGAGTTGGATTAGTTGATTATGTAAAAAATAAGATATTTGCTTATTGCCCCTCTAATTTATCGTAGCATTTTAAGCAATTATCCCAACCAAGGTTCTTTCTGTAACAAGTATAGAAACCCTAATTTACCATGAAATGGAAGCTTCTTCTCCACTTGTCTTTTACCAGTCTTCAAGTTATGCCATTTAGAAGCTTTGAATTCTCTAATCAATGGCTTGAGAAGAAGAGAAAATCTGCAGTCCTATTTGCCATAGGGGCATACTTAAGAGCATTCTCTACATTGAGGAGAATTCCTGTCCTTATTTCTAAGCAAGATTATGTAAGTCAAGCATGAGAAAAAATCTTAGGGAAGCTTCTTAGAGCACAAGGAATTCAACTTTACCTTGTTCCTAATAATTAAAAGGGAATCACCCAACATTCTAAGCTACATGGAATAAACAGACTTTCTTTGAGATGTACTATTGTTTGTTCTGGTTGTTTACATATTGCCAGGGCCATATATGGTAAAGAAAGAGATGCTCAGTATAGATAAAATTGGATGTACTCAGGGATTCTTCTCCCCTCATCTTCCTCCTTCTCCTCCTTCTTTTTTCAAATTTAGCTACGACTATAGAATATAATCTTAACTCTATTTTCTTTTATGAAGCTCATGAACACATTGAGTAAATGTTCATGTGTAGTAACATATATTTAATCTTTAAGTTTCCCTGAAGCAGTTCTAGGAAGTATCATTTCAATCTGAGATTAAACACTTAAAATGCCGTGATACTATATTCTGGTCTTTACTGGTCAATCAGGAGACAGTTGCAGGGCTTCTAACTCAGTGGTCCATGATCACTGGACTTTCTGTTACATTCTAATGGATTCTAAAAGTGTACAGATTCCAGGAAGCAATGAGTCCATTATTTTCATTAATTATATGAGGGGAATGTGAAGTAGCATGATTAATGATGACAAAAAGAGAAAACTTTCAAGTACTTAGATTTTGAAGTTGAGGGAAAAAGTAACTAGCAAATTCAATGTATAAAAAGTACAAGAACAAATATTATTGATTTTCTTCCTCTAGATTGTAAAGTTGAATCCATATATGATTGGAAATTGGAAGTAAAAATGGTAATATAACCTCATAGCAAATTTAAAGAAATTTAGGACAAGTGTTTTGAAAAAGTACATCACATAGAAATTACTTATAATGTTCTATTTTGTGAAACTTGAAGCAGCAAGTGATTTCAAGGTTTTCTTTCTTTGTTCTATTGACTCTTAGATGTAGATGAAATTTACATAAAATTATTTTGGTGTTGAGAACAGTTTGTTATATGTTCTAAATGCCTGATTGGCATAATCATAATCAGTCATTTTACAAATTTTTGTATAAAACTTAAGAACATGATTTGAAATACTAACTGCAAGAAAATAATATAGAATAGAAGAAATTTTTATTACTATTCTTCCTGTTTAGTGACCAAAGTGAATGTGTTAGCAACTTACTGTTTAAAATTTTAGAGAGAATAATGTAGGTTCAAGTATGGGAGGGGACGATTTAACAGTGCAGTGCATGATGAGGTCATCTCTTCTGGTGAGGTATTATACTTGGGTGTAAAAAAAGAAGGGAGAATTGGGTGTCCTATAGCAGGTGGAGTATGTAACAAAACTGATTTGTGCAGATATTTGGGGTTCAAAAGTGTTTGTAATTTGCAAAGAACTGAATTCAGGTTAGTGGCATGAAGATTAAGGGGGGTTTGGGACACAAGAGAGAACAAAATTAATTTGGAACAAATGCTAAATAAGACCTTAGAAGCAAAAGAAAGAGTGCAGTGTATAGTTTTGTGTATTTGGTGTGTATATACTCAGGGTAGGAACAAGCATTACTTTACATTTTTAACTGTTTCTAAGTAACTTGTGAACAATTAGCTGGGGGAGACAACTGACAGCGTGAAGAGACTTGGTGGAGCTTATGAATAATGGCATATTCTTTCCATGTAGTTCTGAAAAGAAATAAAATCCCTCTATAAAAATCAAATGTAATAGCTTCCTGTAATATATATATACATGTTTTATTTCATTTTGAAACATGCATATTTTACATATTGATGGATTGGGATAATATAGTAAAATTAAAAATAATTCACCTCTCACATTTTGACTTTTATATATAATGAAATATTTCTTATAGTGTGAGCAGTAGAAATAAAAGCTGTCCTATTTTTGCTATTTCAAAAGCCATGTAATTCAAATACATCTGATTTATATCGATTTTAAATTTAGCACTGAGAGAAAACACTTACATGCTCTATAACATTGTTAAGCATCGCAAATAAAATTAGAAGATAAATTGTCATTGCTTTCTCATGCTGTAAATTAGATGACTCACCATGTAGAGAGAATGACTCCATGATGATTGGCTAGTTTATAATTTGAATTATAATTTAGACCCTGTGATGCGTTTCCTGTCACAAATTCATGCGTTATCATTAGATCACACGTTTTTTTATCTTAAATTCAGTTAGGCAACAGAAGATTGAGTTCATTTATTAAATAAAAATCAGGAAGCAGCAGCTGACTTCTCACTATCAGGGGTCCATGTCATCTAGGAAAATCGTGTTGTTTCCATAACCTGTCATGATAAACCACATACATCAACAATTGCCCTGTTGTGACATTCATAAACTCCTTTTAATTGTATATTAAAATCCAACTGTGTTTTGTCTTGGAAGGTTGATTATAGCCAGAAATAGCTTTAAAAATGAGCTTCATTGAAAGAAATGAGGTCCAGGGACTTGGAGAGCTTCAGCAAAACACAGCTGTAGCGGCCTTGTCTTAGGTCTCTCTGTCATGTTGCCATCAGAAGAATGAATTTTTAAGTCTGTGTTTTCACAGAAAATTATGCCTGTTTCTGTGCATTTGTTCTAGAGCTCAGTATCTTTTTCATGTTCATGCATGATGTATCTCTCACTTTAATTTATGCTGGGGTACCATGTATAAATAGTACTGCTGGGTGTTGCCAGTACCTGTGGTCTGAACCCCAAAGTTATTGTTATTGTTGCAAACGGCTCCCAATTTTAAATATATATGCTACTTAAAATTTTTTCTAGCAAGTTCACAGGGTTTTATATAGAATCTGGTGCTTATTGCTACTAGTATATGTGAATTGGTGTGCTTTAATTCTTTCTCATGAAAAACCATCACATTGGTATCATAATATGCCAGCATTGACATTTGTATGTATTACAACATATATTCATTTTTATGAAAACATTTCTCTCCATAATCCTACTCTCTTATAGAATATCCAAGAAAAATGGTCAAGAAGGAATTGACAAACACTGCTGCCCCACTCCGCAGGAGTATGATCAACAAATAATGGACTTCCAGTACTTTGGACTGAATGCTGAGAAGAATGGAAAAAAAAACATTTTAAGAAGATATTCTATAAAGAAAAATATTCTTGCAAATCACTTAATGGAGTTACTCTAATTAAAAATATGAAAACATTATACTATGAGTAAAACTCTCTGTTACAGAAATAAAGGACAGTACACAGAAGCTACCTTTGAATTCTAAGCTTTGTGGGGGTAAAAAGGACCAACGAAAGAAAATCCTATAATAATAAGTAAAAGCAGGACTAGACCTCTGGCAGATTTCAGGGAAGTTAGAATAGCAATTTCTGGAGGGTTTTTTTTTATTAAGTAAGGAAAAATTGTTACTGTCATTCTGATGTAGGTCAAGGATATTTAAATAATATATTCATGATATATGTAGTATACGTATAGAGTCAGTCTAGCACTAATTTACAATCCATCTTATTTTCTTTACATAAAGCCTATCTTTTATTATTGTGTTGTGTGTGTGTTGTGTGTATACGGCATGAGTGTGTGTGTTGTATGCATGATACTCGTCTGCTGGTGTACTCACCTGTAATTGTCTGTGTTCTTCCTATTTTTTTTTACTTATTTATTTATTTATAAAAATTTCCACTTTCTCCCCTCCTCCCAATACCCTCCCATTCCCCCCACTCCCTCTTCTCCTCCCTCTCCAGTCCTAAGAGCAGTCAGGGTTTCCTGCCCTGTGGGAAGTTCAAGGTCCTCAGCCCTCCCTCCAGGTCTAGGAATGTGAGCATCCAAACAGACTAGGATCCCAAAAAGCCAGTACATACAGACAAAACAAGACCCAATGCCATTTTCAATGGCTTCTCAGTCAACCCCCATGTCAGCCACATTCAGAGAACCTGGTTTGATCACATGCTCATTCAGTCCCAGTCCAGTTGGCCTTGGTGAGCTCTCCTTAGATCAGTCCCCATGTATCAGTGGGTGAATGCACCCCTCGCAGTCCTGACATCCTTTTTCATGATCTCCCTCCTTCTGCTCCTCATTTGGACCTTGGAGGCTCAGTCCAGTGCTCCAATGTGGGTCTCTGTCTCTATCTCCATCCATCGTCAGATGAGGGTTCCCTCTGATCCTGCCTTCCTTGCTCACGTTCTCCCTCCATCTGCTTCTCATTTGAACCTAGGGAGTTAAGTCTAGTGCTCCAATGTGGGTCTCCGTCTCTATCTCCATCCATCGCCAGATGAAGGTTCTATGATGACATGCAAAATATTCATCAGTATGGTTATGGACCAAGGCCAGTTCAGGCACCCTCTCCTCTGCTGCCCAGGGAACAATCTGGGGACCTCTCCTTGGGCCTGGGAACCCCTGCAGAATCAAGTCTCATGCAAACCCTAAAATGGCTCCCTTAGTTGAGATATATACCTCCCTGCTCCCATAACCATCCTTCCTCCCTCCCCCGCATCCCATTCCCCCAATAGAATACAAGAGATAGAAGAACGAATCTCAGACTCTGAAGACACCATAGAGAAAAGAAACGCTCTGACCAAAGAAAACAGCAAATCCAACAAATTCTCATCTCAAAACATTCAGGAAATGTGGGACACAATAAAAAAAAACAAATCTAAGAATAATAGGGGTAGAAGAAGGAGAAGAATTGCAGATCAAAGGCCCAGAAAACATATTCAACAAAATTATAGAAGAAAACTTTCCCAACCTAAAGTTCTTCCTATTTTTTGACACTTGTTCATCACTGAAGATGAAGATATACAATTGCTTAAGCTGACTAGCCAATGAGCCTTGGGGATCCTACTTTCTCTATTAACCTGGGGTTGGGGCTTCGGACAACCCCTGTCTTTTTATGGTGATGCTAGGGATCTGTACTCAGCTCCTTATGCTTGAGTAGAAAGCATATTAATCACCAAAACTTTTTTCCATCTCTTATTAGCCTTCTAGATAAAAAATTTTGCTACCATACTGTTGAGCATAACAGCAAAATCGCAGACCACTATGATGCTTATTTATACATTGGAGCAAAGGGAACATTGATGCTAAAAATAAGCTTTATGGGTATTTATGATATAAATATGTACATAGCCAAGTTTGTAAAATCAGGTGAGTGGAATACTAGGGGAGAATAAAAAAGGATCAGATTCCAACTTAGCTCAGGTAGTCAAAAAAGACTATTAGTATTTGGAAAAAATGGTACTGGGGTGAAACCTAGATGAAAAGAAAGAGGCAGGTCATACCATAACATCTAACACAGTATTTACAGAGCAGGGTAAATGATTCCAAGATGGAGAAAAGGTTAACATCAGAAAAAAAATGTGAGTAGAGCATAATTCAAAGATAAAACTGGCTTGATAAATATCAAAGAAAAGAGGCAGGAACTCTGATAAGAGACATTTAAAGAGACTCAATTATACCAGAAAGAAGACTAAGGATGGGATTTTGAGGGAGGAGTCTGAAAGGAGAGTCAACTCAGACAAAGTACATATGCTGTGAAGGACACCTGTTATTTTGAATCATAATTATCTTTTAATGAATACAAAAAGCAGGTCACACACCCACAGTAACACACATGCACATAGAAACTCCTGTGTTTTGAAAAACAATGTGGGGAGATTGAATAAGAGCTCTGCATTTAAATATTCATGGTCTAGCATTAATATTTCATAAGCATCTGATCTAAATGGGAAGAAACTTAACCTCATTGAACATTAGTTCCACTGTTTATAAGATGGGACCAGCAATAATATCTACCTCATTGGTTACATCTGAATAATATTTCTACATTGCTTAATGTACTGGCAGACATATAAAAAGAGAATATCAATAACAAAGATGATAATGGATTCAAAATGATGATAAAATAAAATGGAAATGTCCTCGTTTTGTGCAATGAGACATTTTCTTTACAATAAAGAACATTTTAAATTGTGTTCACTGAAATTAAAATTCTAGTCACAATCCTGCTCCTTTTTAGCATTCAGAATTTGTTCTTTTTGTTATTCAAAAATATCTACTAAATACTTTGTAAATTACAGAATATGTGAAATATGCCCTATTTTTAAAGAAAACGACAATTTTGTCTAACAGACTTATGAATGTCTGTGTCGGCCTTTGTCAGAAGCTCACCATCAGTGGAGTCATCATAAGAACGAAGGGCCTGATGTAATAGCAAATGTGGCAAGTCACTCGATTAAAAACAGAAAGCTTCTGGTTTCATTTATCACACTGTTTATGGAGCTGCAACACAGGGAGAATGTAAAAATAAATAGAGTAAACTTTGCTATTGACATCTTGATATTGTCACATGGCAGGCAAGAAGGGAAATGCTATTAGAGCTACCCAAATTTATAGCATATATTTGGTCAAAATTCTATCTCTTCGGGAAGGGTTTTAGAAATGGAGAATTTTTGTTAGATAATTCAAATTTTTAATATGCATTTATTTTATGTGTATGAGTGTTTGCATGCATGAATGTTTATAAAACATGTGGGTCCTGGATGCCTTAAGAGATCCCCCAAAAACGATGCCATAATATCTTTTGAAAAGGAGGTCACAAACATTTGTGAATCACCACATGGGTGCTGAGAACAAAGCTTATAACCACTGAACCATTTTTCCAGCCTCGTTTAAAAATTTTACTATGTAGTTGTATGTAAGACAATTTTAAGTATGTTAAATAGGTTTTAATAACTGAAGAAATGGTAAAACATCCTGAAGTTGAAACAAAAGTAACATCTCTTTTAAACACACTTTGAATTCAATATGCTGTGTTCCTGAAATAGTCAACAAGTGTTATCGTCAAATCGGGATAAATCCTTGTCTTTTTCATGACAGCTTGTGTTCACATCTGTTTTCCCTATCATTTCTCATCTATTCTTACCCTCTTTCATATTATGCTTCCTACATAATCTGAATCAGTTTCATTATGGAGATTCTATGAAAACACAATGGTTTTGACAGCAAGGTCCAAATCTCAAGAATTCAAATTGTTGTCTTTTTAATCTTTAAGAAGGAAAAGACTTCAAGAAAGTAGTGTCTACATAAATCACAAAGGACCCTTTAGCTCCTACAGTGGTCAAATATTTATGAGCATATTGGGTTTCATTTGGACATACAAAACTGTGTCATGACAAAGAGAACTTGAAAAGAAACCAAGAAAAGGTAATAAAAAAAATGACTAGCAATTTGATGAATGAACCTTAGGAGAATAGGCTTAAGGAACCTGGTTTGCAATGCTTGGAGACTTGATGTTAGCACCACGGGACAGAGTTCAGCACTAACAGTGAAGGCAGTGATATAGAGTACATGTTCTGTCCAGAAAGACACAGTGAATGCAAAGTTCATGGCAGGCCACTGGGCCTCAGAAAGAAAACAGTCAATTATAATTGAATGGACTGTTTCTTTTCTCTGCTTTTATTAGCTAACAATTTTTCCCCTTGCTGCTTGTGTGTATATGGTTTCAGAACTGAACCGTTTGTATTGGTTAACCAATGATGAAACTCATCACTGGTAAAACCTAATTCACTCTATTTCAGCAGTCATTAATTTCCTCTAGTTCTTTGTCTAGAAAAAGGGGTCCCAAGAGAATTTCCCCCTTCTACATTAACGTGTGTATTGATTGGTTTTCTTCCAGGCTTGTTTGTGCAGCTATTCTAGGTGAGACTGTTTCACAGCAGACTTCCTGATATTTTAGCCCTTACAATCATTTCACTTCTCTCCTGTGATGTTTGATGTGGGCTGGGCTATAAATTCAGGATCTTCAAAGCAGACGTATCCAGAGCAGATAGGCACCCTATGATCCACTGATCTCAGGATTGCTTCTAGCTGTTATTTTTTGTGATGGTCAAGAGAAGCTTCTTTGATGAGGAATGATAACTACACTTTTTGCTGTAATAAGGACTAGAATTATAATGTTAGAAATTATGGTGAGCTAGCAAAGTGGTAGCAATGAATTCTCTTTTAAATCCATTCTAAAACTTTACTAGCCTTGGGAGGTTAGGTAGGTTCTAGAATGAGGTGAGATTTCCCTCCTGAGGAGTGGATTGCAAATCCAATTAGACAGCTATTGGTAATGATATGATACACACTATATTTTTATTTACACATCACATCTATCTCTTAAAATCTTTCTAACCACTTTTCTGCACCAATTCCTGAACCTTGAGGAGAGGAGTGTGGTGTACATATATCATGTAGGGATGAGCATTCCAAAGTCTGTTATTCTCTAAATATTGATCACTTGTGGATGTCTGTATTAACTGCCATCAACTGCAAGATGAAGCATCTGCAATTAAGATTTAGCAAGTTATTGGTATAGAAACGTGTCTTTAGAAGTAAGTTTATTACTATGCTACTATAGCAAAATAATAGTAGTAGATTTCCCCTAGGTTCATTGACCTGTCTGTTGTCAGGTTCTTGGCTTATTGGACTATAAATTCCAGATTATGGAGTTGTCTTTAAGTCCAAACAAAAAGTATTTGGTTACATCCCTAACATTCTGTAAAGCAAAGGATACTGTCATTAAGGCAAAAAGGCAACATACTGATTGGGAGAAAATTTTCACCAATCCCTCATCAGACAAACGTATGATCTCCAAAATATACAAAGAACTTAAGAAACTAGACACTAAAACTCTCATTAACCCAATTTAAAAAAAATGGGGTATTGAACTGAACAGAGAATTCTCAACAGAAAAAAATTGAATGGCCAAAAGATCCTTAAGGTCATGCTCAACCTCCTTAGGGAAAATGTAATCAAAACAACTTTGAGATACCATCTTACACCTGTCAGAATAGTTAACTCAAAAACACCAATGATAGCCTATGCTGGAGAGAATGTGGAGTAAGGGGAACACTCATCCATTGTTGGTGGGAATGCAAACTTGTGCAGCCACTTTGGTGGTTTCTCAGAAAACTGGGAGTCAACCTTCCTCAGAACCCAGCAATTCCACTCTTGGGAATATACCCAAGAGATGTTCTATCATACTACAAAAGCATTTGTTCAACTATATTCATAGCAGCACTATTTGTAATAGTCAGAACCTGGAAACAACCTAGGTGCCCCTTTTTAGAAGAATGGGTGATATTTTTAATGATTTTTCTCATCCAGTAATATATAGCCCCTTCCAGCATAATAAACAGTAGCCAGTTAGAGATACAGCTTCCAGCTGAGTATCAACTAAATTTCTCTATATTATATGACTTAAATATGTGCTGTGTTCAGTGATAGTGTTTTAGTTTCAAATTCTAAAGAATAACTGATAGCTGGGCAATATCCTGTTTTGTTCAAAGAGTCTAAAGGACACTTGGCATTTGGCAACATTTCAGAAAGACGTAACCCATTCTTGGTTCTTGGGATTTTATTTGGTAGCACATGCTGTTTGGTTGGGATAGTGCCACTTATACCTCCATTGTAAGAGAACCTTATTTAAACTCACTTTATTTATGTTATATTACAGGAAGCTTCTGCAGCAGTAAGTTTATATGTGGATTTTTCAAAAAGTGTTGGTTGCCACTCCTCATAGTTCCTCGAATGCCTTGACTTCCCATATATATTCCACTTAATCCTTCCCATTCCAAATTCCCGTTTTTCCCCTTGTAACACTGTATTATATTTTCTATCCATCCATGGGCAATGTGGATCTGAATATTTGTGACTTAATAACTGGTAAAGAAGGATAAAATTATCACCATATAAAGTATATCATGTTTACCCATTTTTATTTAACTATATCAGTCCTTAAATTGTCTTTAAACTACCACTATAAATGAAAGACAGATTGTCTATAACTTTTACATCCCTCTTCTGTGTTCTTCAGCCCAGGAATTTCCTCAGTATCTATTTGCAAAATATTTTCAAAGGACAATGAAAGATAATTTATATCTGAAATCTACAGTGTGTTTAATCTCTGAGTCTGCAACAGTATGAAAGAGTTAAAACCTTTGTTTTCCTCCTCTGAGATTTGGTTTCACATATTGTAATTTCCCTGTAAACAAGGTCCACATTTAAAGCAAAGGTCAGTGTATTTGCAGCACCTGGTACATTCCTTATACTAAATATTGCAATATCTAAACAGCCATATCTGTATAATTCACGGAGAATAATAGTGTGTATTTTATTTACTGACCCAGTTTCTATTAATATTAATGAAGCATTGAGGCTTTTTGCACAGAATTACACCTATTTGCAAGTGTTCTTTTGACAGACCATTTAGCATCTATCTCTCCTACAAAGTGTTCATAATCAGGATTATATAAATTTAGTGATGTGGGGCTACAGAATCAGAAACTGCATGAATATTTAGTGTTCAGGTGATTCATTCTAGGCTCAAATCCACTTTTACTTCATTTACAGAAACAGAAAAATCTACAGGAAGTGAAATACCAAATGGGTTACTCATAGGAATTCTTAATAGCTTTTACCAATGCCTCTGCCCATGCTACCCCAGATTGTAATGCTGCCATCCACCACTCAGGACATTAGCCTTGTTACGTAAGAGCCTTAACATCAGATATGCAGAAACGAAGAATAAATGGCTTTTTTTCCCCTCCATTTTATGTTCAAATGCTTACAGTTGTGGTTCCATAAATTTTTCAAACACTTAACACCATCAGAATCATGAGATGCTAAAATACTACAAAGTCCACTATTGGGAATAATTTCCATAGAAAATAACAGTCAATAGAAAATTGTTGGCTTTTTTTTTTCAAGAACACAGGAAGCATTAACGGATGCAAGCTTAGTGTTCTCATAGTGCATTTATTAGAATCTGTTCACCATAGAAGCCAAATACCTGAATGAAGCAACGTAAGAAGGAAGAAGGATTGTTTCGACTCACCATTTCAGAGAGTTTGTTCTGTGACTGCTAGAAGCTTTGCCTTTGTAGGAAATCATGGCAGCAGAAGCACAAGACATTTTTTGGTGTATAAGAAGCAGTAAGAGAAAGAATCCAGGGGCAAGATGTCCACAAGGGCTCAAGGGTATGCCTCCAGTGAACTGTTTGTCATTTATACTTCACCTCTCAAAATTACAAGAGCCTCCCAAATTAGTTTCTCCACCAGGGAACCAAGTGTGAGTCTGTGGAAATGTTAAAGGAAGGAGCAGGCTGCGTTCCCGCCTGGATCCCAGGTAGCTTACCCCCGAAATAATTTCACAGAAACTATATTCTTTTAAACACTGCCTGGCCCATTATCTGTAGCCTCTTATTGGTTAGCTCTTACATATTGATCTAACCCATTTCTAATAATCTGTGTAGCACCACGAGGTGGTGGTTTACCAGGAGGTTTCTAACCTGTGGCTGTCTCGGAGAGGAGAGTCATGGTGACTGCCTCACTGCCTTCTTCCTCCCAGCATTCTGTTCTGTCTTCCCCACCTACCTATATTCTGACCTACCAGGCCAAGCAGTTTTTTTTATTAATTTACCAATGAGAGTAACACATAGATCAATGATCCTTCTCCATCATGGAAAACATTTTCTACCTGTGCAACAAGAGCGGCATCATTATGACTCTCTCAGTTTGACTTGCCATCAAAATTCAGATGGTAAATGTGGCTTGCTTACATGTATTTGGGTTTCCCATATCTCTTGTAAGCATTTGTTCTATAAAAGAATCTAAGAAAAAAAATTAATTGCTACAGATTCATACATACGTAATTGGAAACTGATCATGTTCACCACCCTAATGGCTCTTCTGTGTCCTTTACCTCTCCACGCCAGGCTTCCTTTCTCCCCTACCTTAGTTGGGGAAGCTCCGGTTTTATGTTACAAATAAGTGCATGCACACATGTACACACACACACACACACACACACACACACACACACGTATGTGGACATATTTTTCAAATTTAAGAGTTTTGTGGCAAAGTTATAGGGTCTCTTAAGGATCATAAAATCTGCAAATAGGGATAATTTGACTTTACTTTGCCTCTCCTATTTGTCTTCCTTTTATCTCTTCCTCTTCTAGAGCTAAGACTCAAAGTTTGATATTGAATAAAACTGGAAATCGTGGACAGAGTTGTCCCATTTCTGATTTTGAAGAAAATGATATTATTTTCCCTATATGTAAGTTGGTTTCTAATATACCGTTTATTGTTCTGAGATTTTTTTTTACAAGTACATTTTAAAAAGTATGAGATACCAATAAAAATAACAAAAGTAATAATAATAATGTCAACCCAACAATAAAAAATGTACAAAAATCAACATTTTTGCAATATGCCAATTTTGAACTTTCAAGGAAAGAATTATTCAATAAATTACATTCATAATAACCTTACATAGTGTAATGATAAATCTACTAAGTGGCTGAATATTACAATGAGAAGTTTTTAAAACTTTGAAGAAAATAATTGAATATAACATAGAAAGAAAGAAAGAAAGACCTCCTTGTTCATGGATTGGTAGAATTAATATTCTGAACATGTCGAAACTATCAAAGTAATCTGAAAGTCTTTTTCAGTCTTTATCAAAATTCCAATAAGATTCTTCCCAAAACTATGAGAAAAATATAAGGATTTTATAAAGGAAGAAATATGAAATTCATCAAAGTTTCTTGTGCATCTATTAAGATGATTATGTGTTTATATCCTGGAGTCTATTTAAAAGCATCATAATGTTGATTTATTTGCAAAACTTGGATCACGCTAGAACTAAACCAAATTGGACCTTGTATATGATCACTTTGAATATTGCCTGAATTATTGTTATAAGAATTTGAGAATTTTTGTATCTGTGTTTCCCAGGGAAATCCATATGTAATTTTATTTTTATCCCACTGTTTTATGTTGTTACATTAAAATGATAATGCTGGTCTCACAGAGTAAGTTTTGTAGTAACTGTTTGTAGAAAGGAATTTGGAGGCATTGCTATTATCTCTTATTCTGAAGTTTTGTTGAATTTGCCTGTAATTTGGTCTTGTCACTGGTTTGTCTTGGTTGGGAGCATTCTTATTATTTCTGTATCATGGCTTGTGATAGATATGTTTATGTTTTTATCCTGTTGATTCAATTTGTAGGTCAGATTTGTCTAGGAATTTATCAATTTATTCTCTTTTTAATGTAAAATTTAAACTCTTACCTAGTAATAATCCACATTTCATTGCTATTGTCATACTCTCTTTTTTTGTATTTATATTATTTGGGGGATTTTATTTTTTAATAATATTTCTGAGATTTGTATATCTTTATTAGAACTTCAAAGAATCAACTGTTTTATTTATTCTAGGTATTTTTCCTTTAGCCTCTGTTCTATTCCTTTCTGAATCAATCTTTATTATTTTATTAAATCTACAACTTTAAGGTTTGCTTTGTTTTTGTGTTCTAAGACACTTAAGTAAATTCTATTTATTTGTGATCTTCCTGCTTTTTTAATGTGAAGTGAGGTATAAATTTTTAACTTCCCTGTGTGTACTCCTATTGAATTGCCATTGCTGCTTATGAAAGGTATGGTATGTTTCTTTTCATTTTCATTTGACTCTAAGAATTTCTAAGTATCCTCCTTAAACAACCAATGGTAAGTGGAGTGTATTTGTCAGTCTGAAAGTATTTCTTGTTTTCATGGTTTCTTTATCTATTATTTTCTAGTTTCAAATCCAATTGATATAATAATATACAAGGAATTCTTTTATATTTGTAAAGATTTAATGTATGACATAAAATATGATCTTTTTAAAGAAAATTTTTATTGGTTTCTGAATACACTGAGTTGTTGAATAATAAAATATAGCTGCTGAATATAAATAATTGTTAAGTGTGTTTGGTTTACTATAAAAATTAAGTTTGAATTTTATTGATTTTTAGTTTAGAATTCCTATACAGAATAAAAATGAGATGTTTTCCTTCATCCATCCATTTATCTCAAACTACTTTGAAGTGACTGACTGTGGTATAAATTAGGTGCTAGGATTGATTTAACAATTGGTTCCGCAGCCTACAGTGAACAACCCCAGAGAAACTAGACAACAAAGAGGACCCTAAGAGAGACATACATGGACCTTCTGTTTTTCCTGTGCTACTATTGATCTTTGTAGAGTGATACTGAGGCACTTCCTCTTTTATCTGACTTTGGAATATAATCTAAATTGTGCTGACTATTCTCCATGTCACACTCAGACAGTTCCTTTCCCTCCACCTTCCTGGGTCATCCCTGTGGTAATATTTGAAACTCAAAGCAGTAAAGGTTAGCTTCTATGTGACCATGCACCATTTATTAACAGACTTATTACTAAGCCGAGAGTATAGTTCAATGCCTACATATTCACTACAAGAAAATACAGTCATCCTCAATTATTAGGAAACTAAGTTATTACAAATTGTGAAAAGGAATTTTCAACAACTGGATAAGTTAAATTCACCATCAACTTGTTTTTCACTTTGTCTCTGTTTAAAGATCAGATTGATATATGTTGTTTCTGAGGGATTCTTTCTTCACTAGAGTTTAACAATTTTGTAATTTTGTGATCTCAATAGAAACTGAATTGATTAGAGTAGGAACTTCTAGAAGGCAGCTATGTTCACAACTATGTCACAATTCCTGGAAGTGTATTTCTGAAAGAAGACTGATTGTAGAATGATATGAAGTGTCAAGGCCAGGCTAGGGGAAAAAAAAACAGAAATTTCATGTGTTTCCATAAGAAATGGAATTGAAGTTCTGCAGCAAATAGAAGCTGGAAGAAATGACAAGTCAATTGATAACCATACATTTGAGTAGATTCTGTTTGGTTCTGCAACAGGTTGTTGAGTAGCAAAATATCTGAAAGCTAAAATGAGAAGTCTTAAGAAAAAATAGCATGCATATGAACACAGCTGTTGGTATGATTAACATGGTCACTTGCAGATATTACTGTCTCCAGAAGGACCCTATAGTACAGTGAGAATAATTTTGGAGCAATTGCTAGAGTTTACATAATCAAGAAAAAAAATAGCTAGCCAAATAAGAAAGGCTGGCAGATTTCAATATTAATTATGGCACGGAGTAGAAATACCCTGCTGGGAATTATTAATAAAGAAGAGACATAAGAGACAGTGTCCAAGTTTCAGATTAACTTACAGCTTCTCAGTAACATATACCTTACTTTGTGTGCCACATTCTATTAGGCTGACTTTTATCTTATGTGTATGAAATAGATCAGTATGTACATTTTGCCTCTCCTATCACAGCCTTGGATCACTGTTCATAGAGGCAGTCTTGGAGGAACACTGATTATTGGCTTGCTTGCTATGGCTTTCTCATCCTATTTTAATATACAGGTTAGGTAAACTTGCCCAGGATTGGTATTGTTCACTATGTGCTGTGCCTTTCTATACCAAATGTTAATTAAGAATATGCACCATAGACTTGTCTATAGATTAATCTTGTGGGGGACATTTTCTCAGTTGAACCTCCTCAAATCCCTCAAGTTTGTATAGAGTTGACATAAAACTAACCAAACATACCATATGAGGCAGGAGAACATTTTTCTATTCTAAATTCAGTGACATCAAATCTGAATCCGAGTATAGATGCAAATACATCACTTAGATATACCATTTTGAGCACATACCTTGGTGTTAAGTGTTTCTACTTGTCATGTTCCTAAGAGGACCTTCTTGGATACAGTTTCTGTATCACACTTATTTTTTGATGAGTGGCCTTGTAGTTCCTTACATTCGACATGGTATGTTGCTTAACAAACTGAGTTTCATATAAACTATTTATTTAATCATCTTCCCTAAATTTTCAGTCAATTAGTGTGGCCCCTTCAGTTAACTGCGCTGAAGAGAGACTAGTTCTCTTTTCTGTAGAGACACCCAGAGGACAATGGAGAATGTGTCAAACATTGAGATGAATTACCATCTATAAAATCAAGTAAAGATTATTTTTTAGAATTGTGAGAATTTTCCTATGTTGTGAAGGAGAATAATAAAAATAAACTGAGTAGTTAATTTTTCAACAGGAGAAAAAATAATTACACATAATGTGCAATCCTAGTTCTTGATGTTTTGCTTGTAAACCTGGCTTTCTAATGCCTAAGCCATCTTTTCGGCTCCTACTTCTCAATATTTGATAGAATAACATAGAGACTTTGAGCCGTTAAAATGGTACCTGTCTTTCAAATTATACACAAGTTTAGTTGGTAGTCCTACATAGAACAATTTGGTAATAGCACTGTCATTATTATGAGCATTAAACAGTTCTTCTCTGTTTAGTCTCTGTCTGGATGACTTGTCCATTGGTGAAAGTTAAATATCAAAGTTTCCCATTTTCAGGGTGTGAGGGTCTGTATTTGTTTTAAACTACAATAATATTTCTTTTATAAACTTGGGTGCTCTTCTGTTTGGGGCACAGTTGTAAAGAATTGAAAAGGTATTTTTGTGGATTTTTCCTTTGATGAGTATGTAGTATCCTTCCCTATCTTTTCTAATTAGTTTGATTTGAAGTCTATTTTGTTAGATATTAAAACAACTACACTACATTGCTTCTTAGTTCCACTTGCTTGAAATATCATTTTTCAAACTTTTTTCCTAAGTAATATCAATCCATGATGTTGAGGTATATTTTTGAGATGCAACAAAAGGCTGGATTCTATCTTTATAGCCATTCTGCTAGTCTGTGCCATTTTATTGGGGAATTGAGATAATTTATATTGAGAAATATCAATGACCAATGATTGCCAGTTCATGTTCTTGATGATGGTGATGATGGTGTGTGTATTTGGGTCGGGGGATAGGTGTGTGTGTCCCTTATTTTGATGTTGCTGGTATGAGTTTATTTCCGATTTTTCTTGTAGTTAATTTTCATATGTTGAAATTTTATTTCTAGAACCTTCTGTAGGGCTGTATTTATGGATAGATTATTGTTTAAATTTATTTTTATCTAGAATATTTTGTTTTCTTCATATATGGTAACTAAAAGTTTGCTAGAAATGGTCGTCTGGACTGACATCTGTTGTCTCATAGAGTCTGCTGTATATCTGCCTAGCCCTTCTAGTTTTTAGAGTCCCCATAGAGAAATCAATTGTAATTCTAATAGCTCTCACTTACGTGGTACATTTTTTCCTTTGCAGCTTTTATTATTCATTTTTTGTTTTGTCCATTTAGTGTTTCGATTGTTATGTAGTGAAGTTAATGTATTCTCAGGTCAAATTTATTTGATGTTCTGTTTGCTTCTTGTACGTTTATAGGCATCTCTTTCTTTAGGTTAAGAAAATTTTACTCTGTGATTTTGTTGAGAATACAGTCTGGGCCTTTGATTTAGGATTTTTTTCCTTACTTTACCCATATTATTCTTGGGTTTTGTCTTTTCATAGAGTCCCAGATTTTCTGGATGCATGGCGTAGGGAGTATTTTAGTTTAAACACTTTCTTTGTTGTATGATCTATGCCTGAGATTCTTTCTTCCATAGCATGTACTATGTTGATGAAGCTTGCATCTGTAGTTCCTGTTCGAATTCAGAAATTTTTTTCTCCAGAATTCGTTCAGCTTACATTTTCTTTTTTATTCTAATTCCATTTTCAGGTTTTGAACAGTTTTATTTGGTTCCTTCAACTGTGTTTTCTTGGATTTTTCCAAAAGTCTGAGATATTTTAATTAACATGGCAAAGACAGATAAAACATCCACTTTGTCTGCGTAGTTCTTAATTTTCTTTCACATAATACATCGCAATGCATCCCTTCCTCCAGTCCTCCCAGTTCCCACCATGTCCCCTCTTCCCCAGATCCACTACTCCTATTTCCTTCAGAAAAAGAAAAAAGCAAACTTACCAGTCATTTCAACCGAGAACAATATTAAAAAAAAAAAACTCAGTAAGATTAGACACAAACCCTCATAACAAGACTGGACAAGGCAAACCATAGGGAGAAAAGGGTTCCAAGAACAGGGAAATGATCAGAAACCCCCACTCACACCGTTAGGAGTCCCAAACTAAATAACTACCCTACGTTTTCAGATACCCTAGTGCAGACCCATGCACGTTCCGTAATTGCTGCTTCAGTCTCTGTGACCTCTACAAGTCCTGCTTAGTTGATTCTGTGGACTGGATGCTCCTGGTGGCATCAACTCCTCAGGCTCCTAAAATTCTTTCTCTTCCTCTTCAGCAGTGTTCCCTGAGCTCCACCTATTGTTTGGGAGTGAGTCTCTGCATCTGCTTCAGCTGATAGAGGAAGGCTCTCTGATGCCGAATAGGCTAGGCACCAATCTATAAGTATAGCTGAATATCATAAGAGATCATTCTACTGACTTCCTTTTTTCACCAGTCCTGTTTGGTTCTACTCTAGTTCCCTGAGCCACCCAGCTTTAGGTTCCTGGTCAACCAGACAGTATTGTGCATAAGCTACCTATCCTGGCTTGTACCTCATGTTTGACTGGTCATTGGTTGGCTATTCTCACAAGTTCTGAACCACCTGCCTCAGGGCATCTTGCAGGCAGGATAGTCGTGGGTTGAAGGTTTTGTGGCTGGCTTGGTATCTCCATCCCACTCCTGGGAGCCTTGCCAGATTACCAAAGAAGGTTCGTTCAGGTTCTGTACCCTCCATTACTAGTAGTCCTTGCTAGCTAGAGTCACCCTCATAACTTCCAGAAAGCTGGCACTGAACTAGGTTTTCACATCACCCTGTAAATACACTCCTATTCTAGTCATTTCTCCCTATACTCTCCCCCTCCATTCCTTCCTCCATAATCCGATATTCCTGTCTTGAACAGTAGTTTCCTTCAACTGTTAGTATTCTCTGGGATTTCTTTCATAGGTTTATTCATTTCTTGCAGTTGTTTCTGTTTTTCTGTATTCTTTAAGTGATTTATTCATTTCCTTTTAAAGGACCGCTATCTTCTTTATATGGTTGATTTTAGGGTATATTTTCTTGTGCTTCAGCTTTGTTAGAATATTTGGGGTGTGCTGTAGTAGGATAGCTGGGTTCTAGTGAAGAAGGCAGGATTTCTCCGAGTAAGTCCTGATTGTCTTGAAACTCACTTTATAGATCAGGCTGACCTTGAACTCACAAAGACTCGCCAGCATCCTGCCTCCCAAGTGCTGGGATTAAAGGCCTATGCCACCACTGTCACCCGATGCTCGGGTTTCGCTTACCTTCTCGAGTTTTCAACAGTGTGATGGCTGTATGTTGCCTGTTTTACTGGCCTGCTAAGCTAGTGTGCTCACAGGGAATGCCTGCTGCTTTTAAAGACTGATATTCAGCAATGAGTTAGGAGAAGAAAACCTGGAGAAGAACCTTGCGATCTCTTGAGGATGGAGTGAGAAGGAAAGAGTGACCATAACATGATTTCTGCTACAGAGCTGCAAATGCGATTTGGGGCATTGGATCTCGAGCAACAGGAGAGGTGTGGCTCTGCCTTTGGTCTTCAGCCCACTTGTTGCCCTCAGAGTAATGGTCCTGGTCCACCAGTAGATGGAGGAAGGTAAAAGGGGAAGCTCTATGGGATCCACAGAAGATGGGAAAGGAGAACAAGAAAGATGCAGAGCTGGGTATGAGACTAGGGAATTGAATCTGAGGGAACAAATATAAATTTGCTTATATAATTTAAATATCCTTCCACTTGTCTAAAAATGACTCCATATACATAGCGATATTTCTTTAAAGTGTGTGTATATATTTAATACGGAGTAGCTATTCTGAAGTTTGTAAAATGAGAGACTTAATTTACCCACTTTCAGAATATATAGAGAGATATATACATTATATATATATATATATATATATATATATATATATATATATATATATATATATATTTGTGTGTGTGTGTGTATACACTTAGGAAAAACTTGCACAATAATGTGAGTAATGAAAAACTGTAGAGTCATTTTAATTTCAATTTATGTGAATTTCTTCATTCCTCAGCACCACGCTTGTAAATGGGAAATTTAGATCCTGGGAAGTAAGTGCTCCCTGATTAGAAACTAAAGCTGCTGTACTATTGCTTTGTATCCGGACTTTTATTTTAAGAAATCTCAGATGTCATGCATGACCATTTTCAATAAAAGGTGTTGTATCGTATATGCATAGGAAATAATTGCCCTGTATCAGTCTTCGTCAATCTTCTGCAGAAGAGGTATCCTGGAGCTTCTGACTCATTTTCCTCTGGTGGGAAGCCTTTCTCTAATTAGTCACACTCACTCAACTCACACCAGCCCCATTTGTATTGAGCTGGGCACTGTCAGAGGAGACAAGATCATGACTAGGTGGAAAATGTACACACTCCTGCCACTGCTTATAGGATCATGCTGAGCCTACATTTTTAGAAGTGTCAGGACAGTGTGGGTTTGAGCTACTATGACTACACAGAGAATTTTAGAGATGCCAACAGCATGCCTGCTTGTGATGAGTAATTAAACTTTATTTTCTTATTCAGTGTGAAATTGCATGAAATACCATATAGTAAGAGTGAAAAACTGCTGCATAAAAACATACTGGGTTTTCATCCTAGCATTTTTTTTAAAAACAATTAGTGATACTTACACTGAAGACTTCGAGTCTAGCTTGGATTTGATGTCAGTTACTTACCAGCTGGGTGAATTTAAAAAGTCTATGAATGCTTGTTTCTCACTCCCTCAGTTAGGCAATAACTGAAGCTAATAAGCTCAAAACTTGGGAGTCTGAGGAACTCATCAACTCATCGTCAGATGTGTTTCAAGCTACAATGCTTTCTGAGACTCAAAATATCGGACCCAGGGTTTCCAATCTGATTTTCCTTTATAATTTTCTTTCTGAGAGTTTTCAAGCATCATGACACTGTGCATCTCAGGTAGCCTGAAACTTGTGCTACCATCTTAGCTCCCAGAATGTGAGAATCACAGCTCTGCATCAACATATCTGGCTTTGTAATTTATAATCAGTACTACTTTAAATTCCCTTGGCTTTCAACGTAAGTGGATTTTACTATTACCAAATTTCTCGCAAGTCAGCTATAGTGATTTATTTCTGAGCTGCCATTATTTTATTAATCTGTATTTCTGCTTTGTAAATGGCATGCTATTTGATTATTGTAGATTTGTAGTATATTTGAAAATATATCAATATGTTTCTTCCAGCTTTTTATTCTTCCTAACGACAATTAAAGACATACAAACCATGCAAACCAATGGAATAGAATAGCGCATTTGAAAGAAATCTAGATATAAACTATTAACAGATAGGTCTTAAGAGTATCAAGAATATGTGATGGAAATAAAGTGTGCCCTCAACAAATAACAGCAGAAGATTGATGTGAACATGCAAGGCAATGAAATTGTACCCTTATGGAAAATGACTAAAATTAGTAGAAACATAGGACTTCAAACTTCGATAGCCCAGAAGGGAACATGAGGAGAGATTAATTACCTCACACTGCACAAATGTTTCATGACTATGAAAGCCAATCTGTAGGCAACAAAAGAAAAACTGACAAGTGAGAGTGAATCAAACTGGAGCTTCTCAGAGCTGGAGAGATGGCCAGTAATTTAAAGTATGCACTGTGTGTGCAGAGGACCTAAGTTCATTCTTCTCATTCTCATCAGGCTGCTTACAACAGCCCCAGGGTATATTACCTTGTCTGGATTCTATGGATATCTTCATAGGAGTACACATACCTATACACAGAGGAATAGTCCTAGACACATAATAATTTCAAAAAGATTTTTTCCACTGAAAATCTTGTGCATACAAAAGGGAACAAGGGGCAGAGTGAAAAGAAAACCTTGGAATGGGAAAATACTGACAAAGGTTATGCTCAATGACAGAATGAATAATCTTTAGCATACGTTTTCCTATAATTCATATATAAAAGTTCCTAATAATGCAACTTAAAAATGGGCTAAGAACTTGAATAAGGATTTATCAAAATTTTGACTAGCTGGTAACTACTCAACATTACTTGGTGGGGGAGAATTATCTGTATTCTGTCAATCATGTTTTAAATAAATGCTGATTGGCCAGGCAGGAAGTATAGGTGGGAAAACCAGACAGGAAGTAGAAATGATGCAAGGAGAACAGGAGAATTCTTGGAAGGAGGAAGTTGATTCCTCCTACTCTTGCCCAGACCACCTGAGCAGCAGAATGTAATCTGCCCCACTGAAAAAGGTACTGAGCCACAAGGCTAACATAGATCTGAATAATGGGTTAATATAAGCTACAAGAGCAAATAAGTAGCATAAGCTAATGGGCCAATTAGCTTTATAACTTATAGAGATCTCTGTGTGATTTTCTTTTGGGGCTAAACAGCTATGGGAACCAGGCGAGACAGAAAACCGCAAAAAGCAGGCCCCCTCATGTTACATTACTAGTCACCAGGATAATACAAGTCGGTCCAATACCTACCTTATAGCATAGACATTGTCGAAATAAAAGTGTTTGTAAAGCTGAGGAGAAATTAGAACCCTGAATATTTTAGTTGGGGATCCCAATGATAGCTAAGATGGGATAACAGCAAATTCAGTAGACAGATAGAGAAGGACATCATTCAGAATTTCTATAAATAAGCAATGCTGAAGATAAATATTGAAGATATTGCTGTAAGTTTAATATACCAATCACAGGAAACTAAAGACTGCATGAATCTACTACTATAAGGCATTTGGTATCTAAAACAGAGAAATGTAAAGAATAGAATGATTGTTGTCAGGGATTGATAGAAAGAAGGAATGATCATGCATAGTATGTAAGAAGCAAATGAAAAAATTTTGACTACTTTTTAATATATCTTTATGTGTGTGTATATATACAAACATATTTATAAAGAAATAAGTCACAAAAAGAAGTGTGTCAAATAATGCTGCATAATATTGTTAACAGCATAGTATACAATTATATATTTATATTAACAAATTGATATTACACAAGGATCTTTTCTATTCAATGTACTTTTTGTGAAAGTCAGATAACAAGTATTTTCATTTAGAAGGCTATAAATTTCTGCTGCAACTACATAACCCTAGCATTGCAGCTGCAATGCAGCCATAGATTATGCATATGTGAACAAACATCTCCATATTAATTCTATAAGCAATCATTATGGAAACTGAGTAGTGAGTTAAAATCTTGTATATGTCAGCTGATTTCTTCAACTAAAACACGGATGATAAAATTATCTGAATCTTCACATTTAAAACTGAATTTACTGCCAATAGGGACTGTTTTAGGATGGTAAATTACAGTCAGAATTTAAAATAGATAGGCTAGAAATGAGAAGCATTTGGGCAGGTGCTTATCTAGCATGCACAAGCCCTGGTTTCAATCCTACAAAAAATATGGTGGTACAAGTCCGCAATCCCAGCTCTCTGGAGGCAGAGGCAGCTGGCTCAGAAGTGCAAAATCATTATAGGATATAAAGGGAACCTAAGCATGAACCCATGTTTAGAAAAGGGTGAGGATTGAAAGCAGTCAACTAGTAATGAGTAAGTGTACTGAAAAGATTAGTGAACTGGATGTTAGGTAAAAGAGTTATAAACATTCAATAACAGGGGACCTGGAAAGTAAAAAGAGCATGCTTGTAAATCTCTCCCATGCTTAGACTCTCTCCAGAGAAGATTTGTATGAGAACATCTGAGAGCCAGTATCAAGGCTTCCTGTCTGGCTCCTGGCAAGAAGCATAATCCTGGTACTGATGTAGGAATTCTTTGTTTCTTCTCAGGGATTGCCCTCAAAATCTTAAGTGGGAGCTTTTATATCTCAAATCTGGTGCCTCCTGCTAAATGAGACAGGAATGTAGATTCTAAGAGTAACTCCTGAAATACAAGTATCTATGACACATCAAAACAGTGACTAGTAGATTGACAACCAGCAACCTAGAGCTATCCCCGCTGAACAAGAAGACAAGGGATGTAAAGAGTAATAGAAGCTTAGAAATTGATAAGAAAATGGACTGCTGTAGATCTTGACAGTGTATTTGTAATCATATTATCACTTTGTTTTAAATAAAGTTTTGTAATATTTTGCAAAAGAAAAATAATTCAAGTTAAATATTTACACAAGGATATCATAGCTAGAGATAATACATAGTTTTGCCTATAAGCAGGGAAAGTATTTAACATCAAGAAGGATTAAAAAAATCTTATCTACAGTTTACCGCACTGTGGAATTGAGGGAGCTAGAAAATAGATCTAAAAGAATTTCTTCAAGTGATAGCCAAAGACATTTTCAAAATAAGGGAAAAATAGACATCAAGAAAAAGGAGGGGCTGGGAAGACTCGGTAGTCAATGTAGAAGTTGATCACAGGAACTGACATTAAGAAAGCTGGAGCAATGAGGGAGTAAAAGGGAGAGTAAAAAGCCTTTGAATCTTACTCCTGAAGGAGCCTGTCCTAGAGTACTAGGACATCCCTGAGTGAACTGCACACTTTGCATAATAATCTACTTGAGATGCTAATTAATCCTTCAACTCCCAGCACCCACCAGTTGAAGACACACCAACAGCCTTAACCCTAGCACTCCCAAACCAAGTGCACATTGGCTGCACAGCACTTGAGAAGGACAAGATGCAGACAATGGACCTGTGGTCCGCTTGGGTCTGCAGGAATTAGAAAAGCCCAACTTGCCTGGATGTATTCAGTGCTCCTGTTGCTAACGTAGCGCAAAGGACATTGCTGTTGTCCACTTCTCATGCAGCTTAGGTTCACTCATGGGATACAGCCTAACTTTTCACAATCCAGTTCTCTTTCGCTTCAATGAGTAATAATAATAGCTGATTGTTTTGTTTTATAATTTTTCAAACAAAACAATTAATCATGTCCTTTCCCCACTCACAACTCTTCAGCACCTTTCTACCCATCTAAATTAAAATTCTCTGTTTCCTAAAACCAAAGAAAACAAGTTAAAAACCAAGAACACACACACACACACACACACACAAAACAACAACAACAAACCAAAGCACATAGAGTCCATCTTGACATCTGTACTAGAGTGTGGTTGAAGTACCACATTGAAGAAAGCTGATTTATCCTTCTCCCAGGAGGTATCAGTTGCAAATAGCTTCATTGTTAAGGATGGGACTTTTGTTTACTTCCATTTCTTTTTCTGGCTTGAACTTGGTCAGTTCTTGGCATCACTGCTTGACATGAACATCAGCCCTGCTCTGTCGAGAAAACAGTGTTACTTTGGAGTTGTTAATGCCAAGAGATACTGTTTATTGATAATAAAAACATAACATGTTTTTTTTAACCTGATGTTTTAATAGCTAAGGTTATTTTCAGCTGATCAACACAATTAGATATGTGGCATATTTCACAGAGTAACCACCATTTGAAAGTAAAATACTTGTGGTCTACTCTCTTATAGGTATCCATTAATTAGTAGTAGTAGAACCTGAGATATTGTTAAGTCTTTCTTCTTATACCTTCCTTTCACTTAGTGAGTCTTGTTTCAGAAAATAGGGTTAGCTGTGGAAACTGATGTTTCACTGTTGCCCTTTAGTTGGGATCTACCAACTTGATATCTTGTGACTAATAATATATTTCAAATAACTTTTCTTATATACAAATTCCAGAATATGTCATAAACTTAAAGGCTAGTCTTCTGTCAGTTTTGTGGGTATTTTGTTTGTATTTCTTCTATTTTCTGCCATATATAATTTTGCCACCAAAATTAGAATATTTTTGGCATTAGAGAGGGTATCTTTCCATCTGATTTGTGCTGAAAAATCACAAGTTTATCACCCTTATTTTGATTTGTTATTGCTAACATATTTTTAAATGCTACTAAGTGTTCAGCTTCTTAATGCTTTCAAATTTGATATATAATTATATTTTTAAATAGATCCAAATACAAATATTTAATAATATTTGTCTATTTGATGTATATTGTACAAAGAGTAACACAACACTATTTTTAAAGAATTCTAGTAGCTTCTTGCTTTATTTTTGATAATGTCTGTTTTATCAGGAACATATACTCCCTAGCTCATCAAAGCTTATTTTATATCTACTGTAAAATATTGTCTTTTCTTTCACTTTTTTTTTAAATTTCACTAGTCAGGCTACAGAATCACAACTTATGACTTGGCTTCTTATGTATGGTAAATCCTGAACCAGAGAATATCCCTTTTCTCAATGTCTGTTATAAGAACATAACTGATCTTTATGACTACCTTTCACCCTGCACAGGTTTTCTTCAAGGACAACATGAAGCTTACCCTGAAGACTTAGCTCATTACAAATCTTAACAAATTTTCTCATGTCACTCGGTATATGGGTCACCATCATCTATGGTACTCATTTACCACTTTCCCTTCCTTCTCTATCCATGTCAGTAACTTCAGAGTCCTATAAAATTCCCAACCACAGCTATATTCTCAAGTGTGGTTTTTACCAGGCATTCTCTCCATCTGCAGCAACACTCAGATTCCCGAGATTCTACTTTTATTCATATCTCCTAACCTCTTATCAAAGCTGTGGCTGCCATTTATCCCAGAACAATGCAAATGGCTTCCTGATGCTCACCTCTCTTTCTCTACTTTCCCTTTTTTTCCTACATGTTTGTTGTTACCAAGAATTTTCATACCATCAAAACAGGCCTTTTACATAATTCCTTCACCAAGTACTCTAAGTAGTGCCTGTGAACAGCAGGGACATGATAAACATAAGCTTTATTGTCATTGCTTTCCCCCTGATTTTGATCTTGCACCAAAAGAGAAAAACTTAGAGAAAGTTTTCAAATAATTGAACTATACTGCTTCTGTCACTTAAAGCTTTTAGTGACACCCTACCATCTTAAAAATAAAAAGCAATACCTGCTGGCCCAAGAAGAAAGATCCTTCACACTTTATTCTTGGGTTCTCTCATATTTCACAACTCCTATTTCATATCCTAAATTCCAACTGTGATAAATGGTTACATTCCCCAAGATACACTATGTTTGTACAAATTCTATGTCCCTGCCCTTAGGTAGAGTGGTCATATAATTTATCGTCCGAAGCAAGACACTTCTGAGTTTAAGTGGGTATTATTAATAAGTGGACCAGGACATCAGGCACCAAGTAGAATTCTACCAGAAGAAGAATGATGTGCGGTCAGCCACATTACCCTGCGGCTTCCTGTCTGAAGTGTCCTTTATAATTTCTCTGCCTGACTCTTTCAAAACTCCTTTCATGTTTCAGCCACTATGTCACACCCTCAAATAGACGTTTCTTATCTCTATTTTAGACTGTGAATTCTATTTTGACACCTGATAGTAATAAAAGTCACCTTATAACAATCATCATTTAATTCCTTATATGCCCATAAAATTGTTTTTATGTTCCCAGAAGAAAAATCCACCTCCCAATAAAGATGCCTCTGTGGTAACCACAAAATACAGTGAGAATGCAAACCTAGGACTTGAGTTTGAAGTCTGCAAGCATAGATGGGTGATTTTATATTTTAGAGATGCCAAATTTTAGATGTATATTCTTGAGAAATTAAAATCTGGTCATAGCAGTTATATGAAGCTCAAATTATTTAATTCAAAATTAAAGAGACAGCAATATAAAATAGTAATCAAACCTTTAAAATGTCCACAGTAATACTATAAAAATCCACTGAATGAACAACTATTTTACCCAAAGGAATACTAACCAGGCAATTATTATAACCTAGAGTCTCGCTGGACACAGTTCTAAAAATCCTTGCCTTTACTATTTCACTTGTTTCACTAAGACACATATTATGAAGAAATAAAGAAAAGGGTGATGTCAATGAGGAAAACCCTTTAGAGAGAGAATTAGTTTGCACAGAACTAGGAGAATTAGCAGATATTGTAAGCTAGCAGGAATACAAACATTCTGTGCATGTTGTGTGCCCCTCATTTGTAGTATACCCCCTTTGCTCACTGCTGAGATGCTCTATAGTGGTTTAGCTTGAGATTTTACTTTATCTTGAAGTAAACCCATCCAGAAAAAAACTAATTATTGTAAATTTCAAGAGGGAGGAGGAAGGAAGGAAGGAAGGAAAGAAGGAAGGAAGGATAGAAAATGATACAGTGGTTCTGGAGAGATCTATCCCTTCAAACTTAAATCAGAGAGCTGTAAGACAGAAAATGGTGGTTTAGGTGGCTTGTGGTTTGATTTATAAATTTTATATCTGGGCTTAAAGAAAATTACCAAAGTGTATTTAGAAATGGTTCATATTAAGATTTCAGCTAACTGATATGCTAAAATAACTCCTTAAAACATATATGAAAGTTATTAAAGACCGTGAAATAGATAGGATGTGTGGTTCTTTTCTCCTTCCAGTTACATGTGCCTGCCTGTAGTCTAGGAAAAGTCATAGTCGTTGGTTATTATTAACTTGCAAATTATGTTGATTATTATTTCTTATAATGAAGAAATATCTCTTTAAAAGGTCTCATTTATTTTCAGTCTCTGAATTGCATTGAGAAATCCTTGTACAAGCATAATTAAATGAATATGAAATGATAAATATAATCTACTTTATTTTGTTTTTCCAAAAGAACCCCCCCCCCAAAAAAAAAAGCCAAAACCATTTGAGTCATACTGAAATTGGTTTTGTTGCTATCAGTTGAATTGTTTTATTTTCTTCATCTATCAAAGCAGACAATAGTTCAATTCTATTAACTGGTTTAAAACGCCTATAAATATTGACCACTGAGTTACTGAAGTGTGAAACTGTGGAGGAAAACTTGAGAAATATTCCCTTAAGAATTATTATTTTGTATGGACTAATAGTGTAGCATAAATTCAGTAGATAAATTTGAGTATCATGAATATTTCTAATATAATTTTAATAAGCAAAATAAACAATGTCAGAAAATAACAATGACAAAAAATTTTGTTAGTGAATAGTCTCTATGAGACCATTTATAAATGAATAAATGCAAATACATATATTATTTTCATGTATTAATATATTTTTATCCATCCATTCATTCAGGAATTCATTCTATAAATAATAATTAATAACGTTTCACAAAATAAAAACTATAATATGAATATTCATAAGAGTATCAAGATAGTCAATAATTTTGAATCATTGCAAGTATTTTTCATAAAAGCAATCAATTAAAAGACAATTCCATATTCATTATAAACTGAAAGAACTGTTTGAAACTAGAATTAAAACATTTTCCAGCTTTTAAAACAAGGACAAAGATGTAAATAAATAAAAATTGCAAAACCACCATGGTAAGTCAGAGTTTTTCCTGCTCTTGTAATCTTTGACATTTTGATTTTATAGTCCAAAGATATTCCAAATCAGTTTCCAATGATTTGTCATGATATGTTATATACCCCCATTCTTTACCATAAAACACCTTCAATAGTTCTTTATACTCATTATCATTATGCCCATTATAAAGAAGCTATTTAAACAAAATTAAAACATTTAGCTGTGAAAGTAAGTTCATATTTTAAGCACATTCATTAAATATATACCCTTTACATAGAAACTTTTTAAAAGAAATTCATTTTTTCGTTGTTGCTTACAATAGGAAACATCACCTTTGGAATTGCAATATTGATATCATCTGATATTAATTTCAAGATTTTAATGTTAATAACTGACTGAAATAAATGAAATGTCTTATTGTGTGCCTCTATGACTATGTCTCATAGATTAATACATAAATATTTCTTGTTAAATTTGGTGTATCTATTAATTATAAAGAAAAGCTATTACATGATCATAGTTGATTATCCAAGCCCAGGATTTCAAAACAATATTTCAAACATTAAAAATAGATTCTTAAGAGCAACTTCAACTTAAGCTTAATTTAAATACTTAAAATTGTGTATTCTCATCATACTTGTACAAGATAGGGCCTGACCAGAGTGTCACTGGTATAAACAATATATCATCTCTGCTGCTGTCATACAGAGAAGGAGAAAGTAAAGCATAATGTAAAAGTAAATATGGAGAAGAGGGTTTTATTTTAGGAAAGAAGGACAGACAAAAGAAAAGGGAGAAAAAGAAATCTGAGAAGACCTAGGGTTATCCATGCCCTTTGTCTCAGATCCTGAGTCTATGTGGTCTATTTAAGTGTGCACTTTTAAAATATTCTTCAAGAAAATTGTGAAAAATCATGGCCATGAGTCTTTTGGAAATTGAAACGTATGTATTTACAAATAAACTGAGACATTGAGTGCCATACACATAATTCCATTATGAAACAATGTCTAATAAGTAAAATATTGCACACACATGGTTAAAAGGAGAAGATACTTTGATTTGTTTAATGAAATAAAGGAATGCCAGAACTTAGAACACTAGAAGTAAAATTCTGAAACCTAAGTTTATATTATTAAGAATTGATTGGGGATAAATGCTTCTTATTTAAGTTTTTATTTTATTATTATTATTATTAGTTTTTTGAGACAGGGTTTCTCTGTAGTTTTGGAGCCTGTCCTGGAACAAGCTCTTGCAGACCAGGCTGGCCTTGAACTCACAGTGATCCCCCTGCCTCTGTCTCCCAAATGCTGGAATTAAAGGTGTGCACCAGTACCGCTCGGCTTATTTATATATTTAATGTCTTGAAAATTCATACTTTTCTAGTAATTGTGTCCAAATATTTGGCTCTAACTACTTAAAGTGGGAGGATACACATATTAGTTGCCATTCCTTAAAGAACAGAATCAAAGATAGAATGAATATTTATTAAAAGGAGATTTATTACACTAATGGGCTTACAGAATGACGACTCAGTGGTCTATCAATAGCTATCTATGCACTGATGAATCTGAAAATCCATTATTTCCTCAATGTGTGAAGCTGGAAGCTTCAGCCATCCCAGCCAAGCACTGAGGACTAGAGTGCACTGCAAAGACACTGATCTCTGCTGCCACACTGAAGTCGAATTCATGTCAGGGAAGTACAGTGGGATCAGCAATATCCTCAAAGGAACTGGACTAACAAGGAAGGGGCAAAGATGAGCATGGGAAAACAAAAGATTTTCCTTTTGGTCGTCTTATATCTGTACCATAAATGAAAGGTGACTTCCACTCTAAAATAGGAAATACCTTCCCAGATCCACCTAGAGAATAGAAGGTTGGGTGATATCAGATCCAGTTAAGTTGACAATCAAGATTAAATACCACATTATGAAATGTCTTATGGTTTCTAAGGTTTCTTTCTCTGTGGTGTTCTCCCTCAAATTTTTAGGTAGTTCAGGTGGATGCAAGAGCTGGTAATAAAGGAGTTTCTCTATGTTCTTGTGGCTAAGGGAAGATAAGAAGTATATACAGTTCTTATGAACTCACCTCCTTCTTGCCCTAGCTGAACATGACTACCTGAAGATCCCATAAACTTCCCAAATAGTGTCATCACAAGTTTACTTATCGGAGGAAACAGGAGGCTATGAGAAACTTTTCATAGTCTGACTACAACACAAAAACAATAATAGATATGGATTTTGAGAATTTTTAGATATTTAGAAAGTTAACTGTGTATTCTTTTTAAATTATCTACTTAAAGAAAACTTACTTTGGAATTTGGAATTTGTTTTTAGTTTGTTTCAGATTATTGCGTTTCATACACAATATTCAATTGTGTACATGTTATACATGTGAGTGTATACATGCTCATAGTGACACTATAAGTTTCTGCATTTAAAAGAAACATGTTCAAGGAGTCAGGAAATATTCAAGTCAAGATACTGTCAAGGTATTTATTTATTCACTCGTACAAGAATCCTTGGACATTGCTATGAGACTACGAAGAAAAAGTGTCTCCTTCACAGTCCAAAGGGTGTCGTAATGATAATATCAGGCAGTGCCCCTCTGAAGAATGATTAAGTCATGATCAAGTTTCTCTTTTCAAGGCTCTTGTAAATGAGGTCTCCTGAAGTTTACCATTTTCTGCCATGTGAAATGCCAAAAAGAAAGTGTTTTCTCCCTCTAGATGATGTCTTCTCAAAGTGTCTTAGAAGCCAAGTATAGTCATCACTAAACAGTCAAACTCACAGGTGCCTCAAATTTGGAAGTCTAGATACCAGAAAGAAAATGAATTGCTTTTCGATAAAAAATACCTCAGCCTGCAGTACTTCATCAAACTAGAAACATATTAGATCTTCCTGAAGAGGCTTCCTCCCTACCCCCCCCATCCCAGTCCCCCGAGCTTTCCCCATTCCTCCCCTACTCCCTTCTCTCTAACCCTCTACCCTTCCAACAGCCCCCCCACCCCCCCATGCACCCGAGGTTACCTGGCACTCTTGTCTATTTCCAATCACCAGGATTGGAAATAGCAACATGATTTTTGTCAGGTTCACCTTCTTATTTAGCTTCTCTAGGATCACGAATAATAGGCTCAAAGACCTTTAATTACGGTTAGAATCCACTTATGAGTGAATACATACCATATTCCTCTTTTTGGGTCTGGCTTACCTCACTCAGTAAAGCGTTTTCTATTTCCATCCATTTACATGCAAAAGTCAAGATGTCATTGTTTTTTACCACTGAGTAAAACACTAATGTATATATGTTCCACACCTTTTTTAACCATTCTTCTATTGAGGGGCACCTAGGTTGTTTCCAGGTTCTGGCTATTACAAATAGGGCTACTATGAACATAGTTGAACAAATGCTTTTGTAGTATGTTAGGGCATCTCTTGGGTATATTCTCAAGAGTGGAATTGCTGGGTCCTGATTGAGGTTGACTCCCAGTTTCCTGAGAAACCGCCACACTGATATCCACAGTGGCTGCACAAGTTTGCATTCCCACCAACAATGGATGAGAGTTCCCCTCATTCCACATCCTCTCCAGCATAGGCTATCATTGGTGTTTTTGAGTTTGGCTATTCTGACAAGTGTAAGATGATATCTCAAAGTTGTTTTGATTTGCATTTCCCTGATCGCTAAGGAGGTTGAGCATGACCTTAAGTGCTTTTTAGCCATTCGAAGTTCATCTGTTGTGAATTCTCTGTTCAGTTCAGTACCCCATTTTTTAATAGGGTTAATTAGAGTTTTAGTGCCTAGTTTCTTGAGTTCTTTGTATATTTTGGAGATCAGACCTTTGTCTGTTGAGGGGTTTGTGAAGATCTTCTCCCAGTCAGAAAGTAGTCTTTTTGTCTTACTGACAGTGTCCTTTGCTTTACAGAAGCTTCTCAGTTTCAGGAGGTCCCATTTATTGTTTCTCTTATTGTCTGCGCTCCTGGGGTTCTGCTTAGGAAGTGGTCTCCTGTGCCTATGTCTTGTAGACTACTTCCTACTTTCTCTTCTATCAGGTTCAAAGTGGTCGGATTAATGTTGATGTCTTTAATCCATTTGGACCTGAGTTTTGTGCATGGTGATAGATATGGATCTATTTTCATTCTTCTACAGGTTGACATCCAGTTATGCCAGCACCATTTGTTAAAGATGCTATCCTTCTTCCATTGTATAGCTTTAGCTCCCTTGTCAAAAATCAGGTGTTCATACGTTTGTGGGTTAATACCCGGGTCTTCTATTCGGTTCCATAGGTTGACTTCTCTGTCGTTATGCCAATACCAAGCTGTTTTCAATACTGTTGCTCTGTAATAGAGTTTGAAGTCAGGGATGGTAATGCCTCCAGAAGTTCCTTTATTGTATAAGATTGTTTTGGCTATCCTGAATTTTTTGTTTTGCCATATAAACTTGATTATTGTTCTCTCCAGGACTGTGAAGAAGTTTGATGGGATTTTGATGGGAATTGCATTGAATCTATAGATTGCTTTTGGTAGAATTGCCATTTTTACTATGTTGATCCTCCCAATCCAAGAACAAGGGAGATCTTTCCATTTTCTGGTATCCTCCTCAATTTCCTTCTTCAAAGACTTAAAGTTCTTGTCAAATAGGTCTTTCACTTCCTCGGTTAGAGTTACCCCAAGATACTTTATGCTATTTGTGGCTATCATGAAAGGTGATGTTTCTCTGATTACCCTCTCTGCTTCTTTATCCTTTGTGTATAGGAGGGCTACCGATTTTTTGGAGTTGATCTTGTATCCTGCCACATTACTAAAGGTGTTTATCAACTGTAGGAGTTCTTTGGTAGAGTTTTTGGGATCGCTTATGTACACTATCATATCGTCTGCAAATAACGAAAGTTTAACTTCATCCTTTCCAAATCGTATCTCCTTGATCCCCTTATGTTGTCTTATTGCTATTGCTAGAACTTCAAGCACTATATTGAAGAGGTATGGAGAGAGTGGACAGCCTTGTCGTGTTCCTGATTTTAGAGGAAAGGCTTTGAGTTTCTCTCCATTCAATTTGATGTTAGCTGACGGCTTGCTGTATATTGCTTTTATTATATTTAGGTATGATCCTTGTATCCCCAGTCTCTCCAACACCTTTATCATAAATGGGTGTTGAATTTTATCAAATGCTTTTTCAGCATCCAATGAAATGATCATATGGTTTTTTCTTTCAGTTTATTTATATGATGTATTACATTGATAGATTTGTGTATGTTGAACCAGCCCTGCATCTCTAGGATGAAGCCCACTTGATCATAATGGATAATTTTTCTAATGTATTCTTGGATTCAGTTTGCCAGTATTTTATTGAGTATTTTTGCGTCAATGTTCATGAGTGAGATTGGTCTGTAATTCTCTTTCTTGGTCGTGTCTTTGTGTGGTTTTGGTATTAGGGTAACTGTAGCTACATAAAAGGAGTTTGGCAATGACTCTTCTGTTTCTATATTGTGGAATACATTAAGGAGTATAGGTATTAGCTCTTCCTGGAAGTTCTGGTAGAATTCTGCATTGAAACCATCTGGTCCTGGGCTTTTTTTGGTAGGGAGATTTTTAATAACAGCTTCTAATTCTTCATGACTGACAGGTCTGTTTAGATTGTTCACCTGGTCTTGGTTCAACTTAGGTATATGGTACTTATCTAAAAAAATGTCCATTTCTTGTACATTTTCCAAATTTGTGACATATAAATTTTCGTAGTAAGATCTAATGATTCTCTGAATTTCCTCTGCGTCTGTGGTTATGTCCCCCTTTTCATTTCTGATCTTATTAATTTGCATGTTCTCTCTGTGCCGTTTGATTAATTTGGATAGGGGCTCGTCAATCTTGTTGATTTTCTCCAAGAACCAGCTTTTTGATTCATTGATTCTTTGGATTGTTTTCTGTGTTTCTATTTTGTTGATTTCAGCCCTCAGTTTGATTACTTCCAATCTTCTACTCCTCCTGGGTGAATCAGCTTCTTTTTTTTCTAGAGCTTTCAAGTGTGTTGTTAAGTCTCCAATGTGTGCTTTCTCCGTTTTCTTTCATTGGGCACTTAGTGCTATGAACTTTCCTCTTAGCACTGCTTTCATAGTGTCCCATAGGTTTGAGTATGTTGTGTCTTTATTTTCATTAAATTCAAGGAAGACTTTAATTTCTTTCTTTATTTCTTCCTTGACCCAGGGGTGATTCAGTAGTTGATTGTTCAACGTCCATGAATTTGTTGGCTTCCTGCGGGTAGCATGTTGTTGAATTCTAACTTTAATCCATGGTGGTCTGACAAGACACAGGTGGTTTCTAATATTTTTTTGTATCTGTGGAAGTTTGCTTTGTTACCCAGTATGTGGTCAATTTTCGAGAAGGTTCCATGAGCTGCAGAGAAGAAGGTATATTCTTTCCTATTTGGGTGGAACGTTCTATAGATGTCTGTTAAGTCCATTTGATTCAATACCTCCAATAATTCTCTTATTTCTCTGTTAGGTTTCTGTCTGATTGACCTGTCCATTGGTGAGAGAGGAGTGTTGAAGTCTCCTACTATTAGTGTGTGTGGTTTGATGACTGCCTTGAGTTCTAGAAGTGTTTCTTTTACATAAGTAGGAGGCTTTATATTAGGGGCGTAGATATTCAGGATTGAGACTTCCTTCTGATGAATTGTTCCTGTTATGAGTATAAAATGTCCATCTCCATCTCTTCTGATTGATTTTAGTTTGAAGTCAATTTTATTGGAAATTAAAATGGCCACACCTGCTTGTTTCTTAGGTCCGTTTGCTTGAAAAACCTTTTCCCAGCCCTTTACTCTGAATAGATGTCTGTCTTTGTGGTTGAGGTGTGTTTCTTGTAAACAGCAGAATGTTGGATCCTGTTTTCGTATCCAATCTCTTAGTCTGTGCCTTTTTATAGGTGAATTGAGTCCATTAATAAAAATATGGAATGCTTCACGAATTTGCGTGTCATCCTTGCGCAGGGGCCATGCTAATCTTCTCTGTATCATTCCAATTTTAGTATATGTGCTGCCGAAGCGAGCACTAGTTGAGAATTTTTGCATCTGCATTAATTATGGATTAACTGACAGTGGATAACTGATCCACCCATAGTTTTGTATTAGAGCAATATTGGTGTCACAGAAGAAGATTGGAAATGCTCTTTTAAACTCATTTTTTTAAATAATTTAAGAAATATTTGCTGTTCTTCTTTATACGTCTAGTAGTATTCTATCATAGCTCTATCTAAACCTGGGCTTTTTTTTGTCAGAGGACTTTATTCATCTCAGACTTTTGATTTTTTAGAGGTCTTTTAGAATTTCAATTATAAAATAATAATCTATTTATTTTCCCCAAAGTTTGATCATATTGTTTCTAAAACCAGGGTAACTGCAAACTGTGTTATTCTAGAAATTAAATATGAGACAGTTCAGAAATGCATTTAGGCTTTGTCCTAAACCAATGTCATCCTTTGGCAGTGTATTCTAATCAGAGTCATATGCATTTCTGATGATATTCAGATTGTAAATGCCTCAAGGTAATATTAAGACAGAAATTAGAATTAGGGTGAATCCAGTGTGTGCAAAAGCCTGGTGTGAGGACATTTGGAAATAGTTCAAATACTTTAAAGCAATTTGTGAGGTTCAGTGTGAAGCTCCGTATGCTTCCTCACACGCAGCATTTCAAAGCACCAGAGCTTTTCCAAGGGACAAGTTCATGACCAAGCAGTCTAGAACCAGACCTGGGTTACACAAGATAAGATTTAGTCGTAGCAATGGCAAACATACTCTAAATTCAGAAAATAAGCTAAAAAGATCAGAGTAAGAAAAGCTGAGTAAAGACTTTAAGTATGCATCAATCTCTCAGAAATAGGGAGTGACAAGGGAGCTTGCTACTCTCTATTCATTCAGTTTCTCAAAGGATATTGCAGTCACCAAAGACAAAGAGATAGTCACATCATACATTTAGAGAACTTCAGCAAAATTCAGCATCAGATACAAATCTGGGTTACAGACTTATGAGATAAACTGAAAGTTTGAATACTGAGTTGGCTGGTATAATGAGGTAATCATAAATACATGTGAAAACACAGACAATCCTAGCCCAGAAGCTTTATTAAGACACAAAAATAACTACAGAAATGTTCTAAAGTCACTCTTTAAAAATAATATGTTGTAATATTTTTATTATTTCTTAGAGAGTTTCATATAATGTAACGTTTTTGTATTTACTCTCAACTTCTGTCAACAAAACTCCACCCCCACAGTTTTTTTTTTGTTTGTTTTTTGGTGTCATTTTGTTTTTGTTTTTGTTTCTTAGAGGGTATGGAGAGCCAAAGAAAGTTCTGCTGTAAGTATATTAATTGGGGCAGACAATCAAAAGTCACAGAGAGATGGTCTCTCCATCTCTCTGTTTTGGAAATATTTGGCACAGTTGGCATGAAGAGTTAACAGAAAAAACAGGGTGGCAGAAATCACAGGAGGAGTGGAAAGCAGAAGGGATAAATGGAACTAGGAATGTTTGAAAAAAACTATTGAGAATTTTAGTAGTTTATTATTACTAAGGACACACTAACATCTTAGTATCTAGCCATAATTAAAGGACTTTGAACCTGTAATTCGTGATCCTAGAGAAGCTAAATAAAAAGATGAATCTGAAGAAAATCATGTAGTTACCCTCCTGGAGATTGGAAGTAGATAAGAGTGCCAGGCAACCTCGGGTGCAAGGGGGAGTGGGGGGGGGTTGTTGTAAGGGGAGAGGGTTAGAGAGAAGGGAGTAGGGGAGGAATGGGGAAAGCTCGGGGGACTGGGATGGGGGGGAGGGAGGAAGGATGGATATGGGATCAGGGAAGTATATATCTCAACTAAGGGAGTTGTTTTAGGGTTTACAAGAGACTTGATTATAAATGGGATCCCAGGTCCAAGGAGAGATCCCCAGATTGTTCTCTGGACAGAGGAGAGGGTGCCTGAACCGGCCTTGGCCCATAACCATACTGATGAATATTTTGCATATCACCATAGAACCTTCATCTGGCGATGGATGGAGATAGAGACAGAGACCCACATTGGAACACTGGACTTAACTCCCTAGGTCCAAATGAGAAGCAGAAAGAAAAAGAACGTGAGCAAAGAAGGCAAGACCAGAGGGACCCTTCACCCGTTGATAGGTGGAGATTGAGACAGAGACCCACATTGGAAAACTAGACTGAGCCCCCAAGGTCTAAATGAGGAGCAGAAGGAGGGAAAGCATGAACAAGAAAGGCACGACCGTGAGGAGTGCATTCACCCACTGATACAAGGGGACTGATCTAATAAGAGTTCACCAAGGCCAATTGGACTGGGACTGAACGAGCATGTGATCCAACCTGATTCTCTGAATGTGGCCGGATTCTCTGAATGTGGCTGGCCCGGAGTCTTTCTGAGAAGCCATTGACAATGACACTGGGACTTGTTTCCTCTGCATATACTGGAGTTTGGGGATCCAGTCTGTTTGGATGCTCACCTTCCTGGACCTGGAGGGAGGGGGGAGAAACTTGAACTTCCCACAGGGCAGGAAACCCTGACTGCTCTTAGGGATGGAGAGGGAGAAGGAGAGGGAGTGGAGGGAGTGGGAGGGTGTTGGGAGGAGGGACAGAAATGGAAACTTTTATAAATTAATAAACTTTTATAAATAAAAAAAAACTCTCACACAGGTTTGGACCAGATAAAATTTTAGCATGGAGAGGAAAGATGGAAACAACGTGCCACTCCTAGTTAAGGGGATATTAAAAATTGAGGTCTTCTAGTAGAGAAAGAGTTAGTTTTCATCTTCTGGTAGATAGACCACCCTGCAGTTAAAGTCAAACATCCAGGAATATCTGGAAGCATTAACTGTGTTTGAAAAGATTTTTTAAAAAAGGCCAGAAGATAAAAAGTAAGGCGGATGATTAATGGGATAACAGATCTGAGAGAAGTTGGGGGAGGGAGTGAAGATGGTAAAAATAATTTTTATGAAATTCTCAAAGAGCTAATAAAAGTGAAAAAATGAAGAAAGAAATAAAATGAGAGGAGACATTGCATCTGTAGCACAAGCCAACTACTGATTCATAGACCTAAAAGCAAAAAGCAAAACCTTAGAATTTCCTAATCCTGATGAAGGGGGCAACCGCATCTCATTATCAATAACTTGCTAGGTAAAATCCCCCAAATATAACTCATAAATGAAAAAAAAAGATTTCATTAAAGTAAAAAATAAAACAAAACAATAAAACCGAATTTAAGCCTCGAGAAAACTGTTACTGGCATACAAGAAAAAATGTCACTGATGGATTTCTTGCATATACAAACTACTTCTAACCTTCTCACAGAAACACCCCAAATGTTTTGCTTTAAAATGAATCACAAATTTATGTAGAAATTTTACGAAAGAGGATATACTTCAAAGATGAAGTAAAAGGATGCACAATGCCATGCATTGTGAATGCGGTACAAGTGAAAACAATGAGTAGATACCATGCCCTCCTTACTGAATGCCTAAATTCCAGACCCTGGAAGGTTGTAAATTCCAATAAGGTTGTGGAGCAACAGTAGCTTTTATTCGTGTTTGTTGTGAATGCAAATTAAGACAGCTATTTGAAAAGACACTTGAACAATTTTTCTTTTCTTTTTTTGGGGGTGCGTGTGAAGTATTCAAAACAAGGTTTTTCTGCAAAGTCAACTTAAGCAATTTCTTTGGAAACCAACTATGCTTGTTACTATAATTCACAAAAGTTTCATTCCTGGCTTTATAAAGCGGGAGGGGACTGATGTCCAAGCACTTAAATAAATGTTTATATTAAACCTTTTTGTCTGTAATTGACAAGATTAAAGATCATTCAAGATGTTCTTATGTAGGTAAATGGGTGATTAAAGTGTGAAAACTTCTGCCTACACAATGCTACTCAGCAATCTCAAGAAATGTGCTATAAAACATGGAAGATTTTGAGATTGAAATTTGCATCATTAAGTGAAAGAAGCCATTCTGAAAAGACTATATTTTCTATAATTCCAACATTGTGGCATTCCTGAAAAATTAAAACTGTAGGAATTGTTGACAACCTCAGTAGTTTCCAGTGGCTTGCTTGGTCAGAAGGAAAGGATAAACAGGTGTTATTCAAGGTATTTGAAGGGCAGAGAGACTATAACTCATGTTTATTTAACAGTGAATACATGGAAATTGGATTAATCATAAGTAATGGACTGTCTAACAGAGAGAATGATAATGAAACTTTATGTTCACTTAGTTAAAAGCCATGTCAGAACTGATTCATCAATTTCAACAAATTCATTATGTTAGTGCAGAATGTTGATATTTGGGGAGGTTGAGTATTTGTGGTGAACAAGGTTGAATGGAAATTGTTAGTATTCTCTGGTCAAATTTTCTATATAGTTAAGCCTACCCAAGAAAAATATGGTATGCAGCTAAAATTTTTAAATGTGGATCATTTGTAAAAAAATTGTAATAATGTGTTTCCAAACCCAAGTGGAATTGAAATAGAAAATTGCTATATCACCTAACCTAATGTTATCTTTTTTCCACACCCATTATAAATTTTATTGGAGTTAGATATTTTTATATAATAGTCCATAAGATCACAAATTGATTTTTAATGTATTTATGTCTAAAGAGATCTACACATTGGTAGAATAAACTGACTCTCACTAGGAAAAAGAGCTAACTGAGCAATTATGATGCTATACTAAAGCAATGATGAGAAATCAAATGTCTGTAAATAATGCTCATTTCACATACCAATTTATTCTTATATATTATATGTACCAAGTGGAAGGCTTAAAGGGAGACAACTAACTAAAGACTTTTCATAAGTCAGAAAGATTAATCTAGAACTGTGTAATTGTCTCTTATTATGCGGGTTAAGGTAACTGAAACTTCTCTTCCTGTATCAGCAAAGTGAGGGGACATACTTTAGTTGCTAACAGTGAGACTCAGAAGATTGATATAAGATGTACTTCTGTTGTTAAAGTTCTTTCAATTGATAGCTTTCAAAACCTGTTAGTTTAATCCCAATCTCTTTTACTATTTTACTAGCTAATAGATATTGTGTTGCATATATACAGTAGAAGGACAGCCATACTGAAAACTTTAACACTTAGTGTAGAAAGAGTAGAAATGTGATGCTTTACCTGGGGAGGGGAGGTCAAAACGATAAACACAAGATAAAGTATATAAAAGGTAGTAATAAGGCTAGCAGTATCTTCCGTAATATTAAATTGTATTCAGTCATTAGTCAGTAAGGAGGGGGGGAGGGAGGGAGGAAAGGAGAAAGAGAAGAAGGGGGAGAGAAGAAGGGAGTCAGAGAGATAATTTTAAAGGAAAGATGGCTCAGTATCACTATAAAGAACTGAATCCTTCCCTTCTCCCTTCTCTCTAACCATCTCCCCTTACATCCACCCCCCACCCCTCATGCACCCAAGTTTGCCTGGCAATCTTGTCTACTTCCAATATCCAGGAGGATAACTATATGATTTTCTTCAGGTTCATCTTTTTATTTAGCTTCTCTAGGATCACGAATTACAGGTCTTGAGGGAGGTTGACTCCCAGTTTCCTGAGAAACCGCCACACTGATTTCCACAGTGACTGCACAAGTTTGCATTCCCACCAACAATGGATGAGAGTTCCCCTCTCTCCACATCCTCTCCAACATAGGCTATTATTGGTGTTTTTGACTTTAGCTAATCTGACCGGTGTAAAATGGTATAGCATAGTTGTTTTGATTTGCATTTCACCTGGGTGAGTTTTATGTATGCTGTCTCCAATGCTGGTGTTTGTATGTTTAACAGCAGTATTGTATCCATAAAACACGATTTTCTTGTAGTCATCCACCACAGTCTTTGCACCTGCTTCCGGAATGATCCTTGAGGTATGAGTTTAGGGAGTGCACTGCGGGTTTCCACTTTCAGGATGCACATTATTCTTTCATTTTTATCATTTATAGACAGTTGTGTTGATTGCCCTCTAGGAAAAGAACTTCTCTGCAGAGGGATTAGAGATATACTAAGGAGTGGGTGTAATGATAATTCATTAGAAGTCAGATAAACAGTATGTCCAATTAACACAATAATAATAGTAAGTTCTCCAATAGTAATTATGGCCTGCTTAGCCACAGTTCCTTACTTCCAATAATGGTGATATATGTGGGTTTCAACTTGTGGAGTCGGCCTTTAATCCAATCAGAAAGTGGTTGGTTGATCCCATGAAGTTCTTGACACTATTACACTAATAGGACTGTCCTTCCAAGTTGGTTTACTGTCACTTGGAGGGTTCACGTAAGGTTAAGATTAGCTAGCTATTCCTTCTTTCCTTTGGTAGCATGCATAGCCCATCCAGCACTATGAAAGCTAGTCAATAATGATAAAACTTTCCAGGTGAATATCATTTTGATATGTCCATGTTCTGTGATGTAAGTGTATTATAATTTCAGCAATCATGCCTTTGTATCAATTTATGGAAGGTATGTTGATGTCAATTGTACCTCTATTCTTTTAAAATACTACCTAATCTAACCTCATCCAATTGCCTTTTTGCGTGTGTCAAATATCATTTGTGTAATTCCGTGTCGATCTATTTCTTAGCTCTATTTCATTCCATTGATTGCTACCATGCATAATTCTTTTTTTCTTTAATTCTTACTGTTTAGTTAATTTTATGATTTCAGAAATATTGTTTAAAATATTGTACATAGTGTTCCCTGGCATGAAAAAAAAATGCCTACTCAACCCAAAGAGGGAATTAATAAAATAACAAAGTAATGATTGTACCCAAGTACAACGTGGGAAACCAGTGATATTTCTGAAGCTATGCATAAGAGATCTGGAACTACTTAGAGGAGTATGAATAATTCCCACCCTAGCAAGGATGACGATTCATGAATGCTCTGACTTTGGCACTTTCTGCAGAACTTACGAAAGCTAGACTAGGTGAAGTAGAGGGTGTCACGATCCTATGCCACTTTGAGTGTCTCTTCTTGCTAGTAATGGTTTGCTGTTTCCATATCACTGAAGGAGGATGTTTTGTCATTATTGCAGGAACTTTCTGAAACCTATGAATTGTCTATTTTCTGAGTTTCATGAACTTCTCTGTTCCCTCCAGTATGGAATAAATCAATCCAGAGGAAATTACTACAGAAAAACTATGCTGAAATATTGCTTTTGCCAGTATATAAGGATACATTAAACATTATTATGTAAAAACCTAGAAACTAAGTCTCTCACTTCATTTCTCTCAAGACAAAATAATTGTTCCCTTGGTAGAAAAATATTTGATAATTAAAACTTATTATTTAGAAAGTCTTGGAACATGTCCAATCCAATGGGAAACACCTGCAAACACAGAGGTTCATCTGTCAACATAAAAACTAAACTTTGAAATAATTTAGAAAAAATGAGATAAGGTTTTATAAATATTAAGACTAATAACAAGTACTGGCTATTATTAGGTATATCTTACTTTTGTCTATTTTATTTCTCAGCAACATTTTAAAGTAAAAGATTTTCAATATTTGGAATCATAGATATTTGATAATGAATTATAGCCTTATTTTACAAAAAGGAATCGGAATGTGCTATTGTAAGCAAATAAATCTGTGCTTATTTCACTGGCTGAGATTTGTCTGTTATATTAAGAAAGACAGAAAAATGCTTAGTAAATAACATATAGTAATTGAAATGGTTACTTGTCTTCACAAAAGGGTGGATGGAATAAGCATGTATTCTGAGGACTGACATATTAGAAATGCATCCACATTAGGAACTGTTTATCTATTAGTTAACAGTATAGTAACATTGTGACTATTACTATTCCTACATGACCCTCTGCAAAAATAATACAGACCATTTGAAAATTTATTGGGAATATTTAATGAGATGTTTTATTTCAAAATGTATGATTTATTATAATCACTAGCTAACATATTCAATACACTCCCTTTGCCAAGAAGAGGGAGGGAGGGAGGGAGAAAGGGAAAGAGAGAAAGAAAGAAGGACAGGGTAGTAGAGCATGAGAAGGTAAGTGCAGGGAGAGGAGAGGAGAGGAGAGGAGAGGAGAGGAGAGGAGAGGAGAGGAGAGAAGAGGAGAGGAGAGGAGAGGACAGGAGAGAAGAGGAGAGGAGAGGAGAGACAGGGAGAGGAGAGGAGAAAACTGGGAGGGAAGAGGAGGGGAGAGGAGAGAAGACTAGAGGAGAGGAGAGGAGAGGTGAGGAGAGGAGAGGAGAGGAGAGGAGAAGAGAAAGAAGGATAGAGAACGAAGATGATATTGAGAATTATGCATCTCCAAACAGTATTGAAGCTTTCTGTTTTGTATCTCTAGTTGACATTAATAAGACTCTTCAAGCTGATGTGGGTGGATATTCCCTCCCGATACAAGGAGAACAAAACCCTCCTCAAGGAGCAGCTGGAGAAAAACATTGGAGGGGGGAGAAAGCAGAAAGGGAAGCTTGGCTTCATCACTGAAATTGCACATTGAAATAGCATAACAGAGAATACTCAAGGAGTACACAATATGTGACCACCTTGGCATCTTCAAGAGCCATTTTGATTAAGATCAACCAAGAAAATAAACCAAGTGGATAAAATTTTGTATTTCCTGAGCTAGATGTGAATGCTTCGAGCAAAATGATTTTTATTAATACATTTATGACAGTTCCTTACTAAGTCCTATGAAACAAAACATAAACAATAACTGTGTCATAGTGGACTGTTAATCATAAAATTTCCTCAGATTTTAGTATGGGAGAATATAAATCAATATGATTTCACAAATAACCTTTCCTCATCACTTTTGATAAAATGTGAAAGGCTAAGAGAAGAAGAATAAAATCCAAATGCACCAGGGAAGTTAATTTCCTCTACCTAGAAAAGTTTGAGTAAGAAATCATGTCCATCATATGGTACAACCAGAATGAGGATTGAAGATAATCTTTTGAAAATGAATTTTTCGAATGACACCGATTCTGGTGTGTAACTTTAAATGTGTGGCTGCTGCTACCACAGGTGGATGCTACTTTCAAGTTTTCAAGTTAATGGTACAAAAGATCACAGGCTCCCCATCTGTCAACATGAAGTCAAGCTGCATAGTGTGATGAATCTCTGATACCTTGCTGACATAAAAGTTTCATCTGAGACTCTTTCTCCCTGGTTAATTAATGCAGCAGGGATTGGACCTGGCCCTAGACAGATACCTTTGCAATGAATTGCAGCAGAGGATTGTGTCAACTTCAAAATGAATCTACCCTTTGGCATGTTAAAATTTTTATTTATGAATATGTGAGCTTATATGTTGATCAATTATGTATTTCCTTCTTATTCTTGAAATGCAATAGAAATTTTGCCTTACAAGGAAATGCACTGAAGGGTCTCATAGAAGACTATATTCTGACTTAGAGACATTTTTTTAAGAGAAGGTGAAGGTCTGTTTCATGCCTTTTATTAGCTGTCAGTCACAGAAGTTTCAAGTGACTAACAAAATTACCTTTGCTAACTTTGTTGCTTCTCAGTTTGAACTAAGACAGTGGTGTGGGAGAATTGTCTGTATTCTGTCAATCATATTTTAATAAAACGCTGATTGGCCAGGCAGGCAGTATAGGCGGGAAAGCCAGACAGGAAGTAGGGGTGGAGCAAAGAGACTGGGAGTATTCTAGCAAGCAGGAAGCTCCCTCTCCAGTTCTGCCCAGACCACCAGAGAGGAAAGATGTAAGCTGCCCCATTGGAAAAGGTACTGTGCTGTGTTCTAACATAGACAGGGATAATGGGGTAACATAAGTTATAAGAGCTAATAAGTAGCCTGACCTAATGGACCAATCAGTTTATAATCTTATGGAGTCCTGTGTATGATTTTCTTTGGGAATTGCTGGTTGTGGGGTACTGGGCAGGACAGAAATCCCAACAAGCTGGCCCTCATGTTACAAGACAAAGCTTCAAAATGCTCAAGCTGGAGAAAGATCTGCATGTGTGAGACACTGACGCAGCAGAAGCAATCTGCCAGAATGCAAGAGTAGCCCACATTAGCATCAAGGCAGAACCACATACAGGTAATCAAAGCAGAATAAGGTGGGATATTATGTGTGTGATTCTTAGATAAAAATTAAGGAGCATAAATCTCAACTAGGAAAAAAAAAGTAAGCTAGAATAATAAATACAACCTAGCAAGCTTACAAAGGGCTCCATCGTAGGACAAAGACTGACTGTATGATTCACATATTATGCTGCTAGGTCTTAAAATCAATAGATTGTGTGTTTATTCCTTTTCTCCCTTGTATTTGCAGACTGCCAAAACAGAATGTAAAATCTCACAAATATTTGAATTATAATTACAGTGCTATATACTATTTAACACTTCAGAATTACTTATCACAATCAGTAGATATTGCTCAAAATTATCATCTATAATTGTATGCATTTAGAGTAGGCTAGGGAGAATTGTAGCAAGGTAATAATTGAGAACAATTTTCAAAGACAAACAACATTTCAAGCAAAATGTCCTGAATGTTACACAAGAAGTGCTATAGGTTCATTTTATTTAAACTTGTTGGGGTTAACAAAGGTACTCAGTGTTAAAATATTTTCCTATTATTAAAAAATGTGAGCTAAATCCCTAGCACCAAAAAGAGAAAATAGATTAACAAACAAAGAACAAAAAAAAAATATGGTCACTCAGATTTGATCCAGCAAGACAAAGAAATATAATTTTCATGAAATATGCAAGATAATGTATCAGATTAATTAATTCACAGTAATGATGCTCAATAGCTTATTAAGAAGCATCCATCAACTCGAGCATAATATATGACAAGAAAACAGAAGCTACTACTACTAATGTTAGTGAAAAACTATCATTATTAGCAATATATTACACTATCATTAAATGTCCTCTTACAAAACAATTAGAAGCATTAAAAAGTCAAGAATTTTTTTCTGAAATAAACGTTTATGTAATGTTTAAAATAAAATACAATAATATCACTAAAGAAACTGTTTAGCAAGATAATTAAAAGACATTGTACAAAGTGCTAACAAACTCTAAATTTAAATGAAAATGCATAAATTTACCAGAAATGACCAGGCAGTGGTTGGGCACGCCTTTAATCCCAGAACTTTGGGAGCAGAGGTAGATGAATCTCTGTGAGTTTGAAGCCAGCTTGGTCTACAGATGAGTTCCACGATAGACTCCAAAGCTACACATTGAAACCCTGTCTCAAAAATCAAAAGAAAACAAAGAAAAAACGTATCCGTTTCTGAAAAATAAATTTCTTGATGACTTAAATAAGCAGTAAGACGTAAGACATGCTTCAGTCATGGATGTAAAACCAGCAACGAAGGACTAGTAATGGGGAAGGTTGACAGCAAAATGTCATGCAAGCCCAATGACTTTATTTCAATCCTTGGAACACTCTTAATAGTACAAGGGGAGAATGAAGTCCACAAACTTGTCATGTGATCTAAACCTACATCCTCATATAAGACCTCACTCATCATACATACACAAATAATGACAAGTATTGTTATAGAGGAAGATTACTAATGATTGCTAAATTAATTTGAAATTGAATACCAGTGTACTATAAACAAAAGCTTATGTTTTGATTTGCAGCTGAAAATATTCAATGTACAATTCTTCTGGTTAAAACAACAACAAAATAATAAATGTCTTAGCATTCTCCATCACTATAGTAGCCCAAAGTACAACAGCCTGCTCTTAGTGAATTTGTAGGCTATGGTGGTTTGAACAGAAAGTGTTCTTAACAGTTTAAAGTGTTTAAACATTTGACCTCTGATAGGGAGATTTTAATTTCTATACCCTAATTGAATGTGGTAAGCCACTTGGTGCTGGTGTTGAGAGTTTATAGTCTCACTCTTCTTCCAGTCTTTTCTCTCTGCTTCTTATATAGCTGAGATTTGATCTCTCAGCTTTCTGCTCTGGCTACCTGCTGCCATGACTCTTCTGCCAATATGTACTCTTCTTCTGGAACCCATAAGCCAAAATAAACATTCCACCTTCAGTTGCTTCTGGTCACAGTATTTTGCTACAACAAAAGATAAGTAGCTAACACAAGGCTTAAACACTATTTCCTATACATATTAAAAGTAAATGAAAGCAAAGACAAAGCAATCTAGGAGACAAAGAAAATATGCATTTATCTATTGCTTCAGAAAGCCTATATTTTTAGAAATGTAGCCCACAGCATGAGTCAGATTTAGGGCAATATTATGAACAAGGCTATTTTTTGTGGCATAATATAGTAACAAAGAAATGAAAAGAATTCTGTCTATCAGAGTACTATGTTATTAGAACAAATTTACTTAGTAAGAAATCACAACTTCTCTTTTGTAATCTCATTGTTAATGGTTGGAAAGAGGTTTTACTTACTTTATCAATAAGACACCTGTAGGGGCTCATGATGACTGTCAATATGAATGCACAGTAAGTGCCTAGAAGCGTGCTAAAGCATAGCTCTGGGTGTTGGCAAGTTGCATATTACTTTCATATACTATTGTTCTATGCATTATCTTCAGGAATATGATCTTACATTCAAGTTCTTGGAAGAAACTTAGGGCAACAGCAATGCCTCATATTGTTTTGGGAGCATCGTGGATTCCCCCAACTAGCAATTCAAAACGTGGCACAATATGGTTGTCACTGGGCTTTAGCTTTATATAGCCGATGGTTTGTTAGGGTCATACTCACCCCTTGAGGCATAACTCCATTTTAAAATATCATTCCTCATTTTTCTGACATCTCTCTTCATTGGACCTGTGTCCTTACTATTCCCCAGCTTTTCTGTCACTCTTCCAATCTTTTTACTTCCTTGGATTCTGTGATAATTTCAGGGTATATTATTATATAGGAGGATTTGAAGTTAGATCCCACAACTAAGAGAGAACATGTGGGAACTGGAGAGGTGACTCAGCAGTTAAGAGCATTGTTTGCTCTTTCAGAGGACCTAGGTATAATTACCGGCACTGGCATGTTTGTAACTCCAGTTTCAGGTCAGGGCATCTAAATCTTCACATAGACATATATGAAGGGAAAACACCAATGCATATAAAACAAAAATAATAAATAAATCACCAGAGAGAGAGAGAGAGAGAGAGAGAGAGAGAGAGAGAGAGAGAGAGAGAGAAACATGTGGCATTTGTCTTAATTAGTCTGAATTACTTCACACAGTATAATGTGTTCGTTCTATTGTATACATGTCCTTGTCATTGCACTCATCAACTTAAAGACATTTACATTGTTCTCTTCTCTATTCATTGTGAAGAGGGTAACAATGACCATGGCTGAGAACGTATCTGTGAAGTAGGATGCTAAGTCTTTAGGAAATATAGCAAATGGATACTTTTAGGTTTATGAGAATTCTCTACATTGATTTCCATAGTGGTTACACCAGTATGCAATTCCAACAACAGCAAATGAGGAGTCCCACTTTCCCCACCTCTTCTCCAGCATTTGTTGTCAATTGTTTCCTTGACCTCAACAATTTTGACTGTTTTGTAAGGAGACAGATTAAAAGACTAGATTTAAGAATTGTTTGAAAGTAAATGGATGAGTGAATGGAGAGCAAGTTAAGTGGGGGAGGATGGAAGAAGAGATGGTAGGAAAGGGTAGACACTAACATGGTCAGAAGCAATCCTTTACCAAAAAGCATCAAGAGCCCATAAGCAGATGCCACAGTGAATGATCTTTCCAAAGAGCACCAAGTTATATTCTGTAATTTTTAGAGAACATACAGAACCCAGATCCCCTGCTCACTGCACTAACACTGATCATGACTGTGGTTTTTGGTTTTCCTTCCTTGTTTTCTCAACCTCAGTCATGGAGGATCCTTAATACTTCCTATCTAAACTGCAAGAGCATAAGTCATTCAATCTCATTTTGAACTGGGGGAAACTCAGTGTAAGGCACTAAAGAATTTACAATAGAGGGATCAGGGTTTAATGAAAGAATTTCCTAGCCAGATTTAACTGTCACTACATTTTGGACAGTACAATAGAAATTATATTTGTAACACAAAATTAAGGACACGTTTTTATCCCAATTTACTTGCCACACAAATTCATCATAACCAATGCCTTCCAAGACTATTTCCATATAGAGAACCTGTGAACAAAACTATAGATAGATAGATAAGTAGAGAGAGAGATAGATAGAGAGAGAGAGAGAGAGAGAGAGAGAGAGAGAGAGAGAGAGACAAACAGACAAAAAGATCAAGCTATTGGAGCATGTTCACAGCTCATTGGCATTTCCAGGAATGATGGTAATCTCAGCACTAGAAAATAGGAGCCAGAGAAATAAAGGATTCAAAGTGTTTCTTAACTACATGAGGAACTGGTGTCAGTTTGAACTTCAGGAAACCTTGTCTCCAGAAATGAAAAGTAAAAACAAGTGCAAAGAAAAATAGATGTGATTTTCTCAACATCAAAAAAAGGGAAAGAGGGCAAACTTATATCAAAAGAATTCCAAGAAATATGATTGAAGTCAATGAACATTTTGCTTGTATTTGAATTTAAATAAAGAAAATTAGTTTTTGCACTAAAAAGAAAACAAATACACCTAAAAATAAAAATTGCATTGTAGTTACCCAAGAAAATCTCCACATACTTTAAAGATTCAGATGTGAGTCATCTATCTTAAAATATAAACGGAAATACACACACAGGTCAAACTATAGGTTGGGGATTTGTCAAAAAAACACTTCTTATTTAAAAGAGAAGGTAGATAATTTAAGTATAAAAATTAAGTCAATAATTAAAGCATGTGAGTGATGAAGAAGAAAAGGGATATTAGATTCTTTATTTACATTCCAATATTTTCCTAATTCTGGTTAAAACATTGTGCTTCTTCTTTAGAAGAAGTGAGCAAATATAAATGGATACCAACCCAAATGGAAAGAGCTGCTCTGGCTGAAAGGGAACATATGAATTTGCTGAAGTAGGAGAGATACAAACATTGACAACCAAAGGAAAGGGAACAGGACTAATCCAGTAGAGAACACGGATCTCCAGGGTGACAGAGTGACATGTATGAAAGCTGTTCTCATATTAATATAGCATGAGCACATGGAAGACAAGCATTGTTTTTGACAAAAGCAATTGTATTGAAAAAGAAGGGAGATGTCGGTGGGCCATAAAAATCAGGGGAGGAATGACTTTTCTTTTTAAAAAAAAATCACATGCATACATACATGCAATTTTATAAGGATTGAGAAGGCTTTATCTATTTATTTAGAAATAAACACATACACATCCATTACAAA